>NC_039263.1:983750-1163750 GCF_003368295.1 Carassius auratus
TGTTCATTTCTTGTTTATTTTTCTTTTGTTTACACAGATTTGACAGTAAAGCACCAAGCTTTAGTTAAGATGCATACAAAATGTACTTTTGTAACAGTAAAAAGGTGCGAAATCAACGTTTTATATACAGAAGAATTATATATTCCACTCTTATTAAATGTACCATTATTCTTTTAGCATATGGAACCGACCAACTGTGATTTAGTAGCAAATTGAAGAAAAGTTCGTGACTTTTCTTAGTGCATACACACAAAAAAAATTTACAATTAAAAGAAAAAAAAATCTGGTTTCTTGATTTGATATTTTATGTGGACAAAACCCTGGGCTGGGACAAGTTTTGTTTGTGTTGCGGTCTAAGCTGATAAACAGTCTGTGCTGCACAGCTGAAGCATAGTGCAGTTTAGTTTCGCTTTCATTTCTTTTCATGTTTCTCAAATGCAATACGGTGGTCATGCCAGTGTGACCGCTCAAAAAATTATTCATACCAGCAGGAAAAATGATCACAGTCTGCAACCCTGCACTGGGTGGATTTTTATTATTATAGGGTAGTTGTGTACACACACTTCCAACACACATTTCAGTTCAAACTACTTGTAAAAGTGAATGTAGCATCCAACAACCCCTTTAACCTCTATTAGAATGAGCCTTTGTTTAACCATTCTATCGGATTATTAGAGAGACTTCTATTCGTATAAGACAGAGTCCCACCTCAAACACATCTGCCAAGCAGAAAAACGTATCAGACGATGCAGATATTTGAAAAAGCCAAATATATATTGATATTGGCAATAAATCGGCTGACCACTAGTACACTGTATAAATTAAATTGAGATTTTTATCACAGATGATTTGTTGTTTGATGATCATTAATGACAGCAGCAGTATTTATAGGCCGCTGTCCATTTAAGATTGATGTACAGATCCGATATGATGATACACATCACAACTGATTTCTTTCTCAGATTTTTTATTCACTTGAAACATAACTGACAGCGTTTACCTAAATGATTGTTGAGATCATAATTTTATGTGTATGTGTCTGTTCAGAGGATTCAGTTCAGTTTTTTTGCTAGCCATCTGACACGCATGTGTGTGGCTGTGCATGTAGAGAACAGTGCGCAAGTAACAAATAAAGTTCTCTTTCGCTTTTTCTCTCTATAATTGTTTTACATTTTCTTGCATTTATAAATACAAACAAATGATAAACTCATACTCCATTATGGTTACATTTTGCAATTAATCCGTGGATTACAAGCATGCCAAACTGTGGGGCTTAGTTCTTACCGATCATGGATCAACTAAGATCAGTTTAACCACTACAGACATGACGTAATGATGCGGCAGAATTCCCGAATTTCCTGCAAAAACCTAACCGTACCAATCAAATTAGAAAACATTATTATAAGCGAACTGCTGTGAATTGGGCTACAGTAAGGCAATAGTAACACTGACTGGTTATGAACTTGCTCAAATATTGATTTTGGCTCATTTTTAAATAAAAGAAGTTATATACTACAGCTTTAAATAGCATGCACTGCTTATTGGTTGTGCATAATAAGACAAAAAAAAACATTAGTTAAGAAAGTAAAAAAAAAAAAATTTACATTCTGATTTCATGTCGACTTTAAGAACTAAAATCTCTAGTTCACAGAGATGTCTTATCTGAACTGAAATCTACAGTAAATGTCTGTGATAGATCTCTGATGTTTCATGTGAATCAGAAAGCTGCAGGGAAACAAACACAAGAGGTCATACCCTTGTACTCCTCTGGGTGCTGCTCAAAGTCCAGACAGAAGGTAAGAAACTTCATCAGCATGCGTTTCTCCACCACAGTCAGCTGCTTACTGGCAAACACATCTGCCCGTGAACAAGGGACCTTCAGGGGAGGAAGAAACAGGACAGAGCAGGTTAAAGTAGTGACATGTATGTGTATATATGCATCAGTGCATTCACAAATACACATATCACACACACTCACTTCAGAGGAGGATGTACAACTGTGAGAAAAACGGCTTACCTTTAGCCCTGAATTACTCACACAGATGGATTTTGCATTACAATGCTGCATTTAATATTTTTAGTGAAATGAGAAACACCTTTTGCGTCAATGCTCTTATCAGGTAGGAAAGGATAAATCAAGCAGCAAATCAATTTAATCATTTTATCTTAGCTGAACTGCTCTAATAATTTGAATCAGGTTGCTTCATATTAGACCTAAAACATAATGCAGTCATGAGGAAGAGATGAAATACAATAAAATAAAATAAAATAAAGAATTAGTGCAACCCTACATAGAACAAGCAGTTTGGAAAAATGGTTTCATTATTTTATTTATTTAATGGCTAAAATATCAGGTTTTTTTTGTTAAATATCATTTTTCCTTTCGATCATTTTTGCATTTATTTGATACTGTTAATAGGATTTATTGAAAAAGATCAGCTCCAATACCTGTTCCACTTTTCCATTTCTGCAGGTGAGGATACGTCCGATGTTCTTGAACTCTGCGTAACGGCTCACATTAGATTTGATGAGCAGATCCACCAGTGCACCACGTGAATACATCAACTTTGAAGAGGGTCAAAGAGAAGACTATAAATTGCATTTCATTGCCCTCTAAGTTCATTTAAAGTTAGATGCCAGACTGTGATCACTACGTGATGGTGTTTTAATTGTCTAAAGGTAGGGATGCCATGGTGAGGGAATTTTCCTACTGATTAATAAACTTGTGACAACACCAATATTATCAATTACACCACACATTTACATGATCAGATATTTTTCCCTTCCTTCAAGCAAAACGAATGCTTGAAAATTGTGGATTTATTATTATTATTAAACTGACAACAATAAAACAGTACATGGTAAACCCTATTTCTCACAATAATCAATTGGTTTGAGTAAGGCAAACCTACATTTTTATATTAAATATACTTGTTCAAGTATTTATAACTTTATTTTTCTTCATTAAACTGACTTATTTCAAGTTCTCTGAAGTGTTTTGAATTTGAACAGTTTACTTTACAGAAACTCTAATTTAGAGTGTTACATATATTAAAACAAAGTGTTACAAATATATAAATATACTGTGCAAGATTAATGTTAAGTGAGTGATTTAGTAGTTTGATGTTTTGCTATGCTAGTTTCAAGATTATTTTGGTCTATATTGTATTACTCATTTAGCAATTGTTATGCTAATCAAATAATTGTGTTATCAATAAGCATGATAGCATTTACTGTATTAACAAGTTATAGCTACTTAAGTTTCCCCTGCTAAAATTAATCTCTAATTAAATTGAGATTACATGATCATTTTGAGTGTTTTAAAATTTCAGTAATTATTTTCAGTTGATTTTTATTAAATAAAGCAGTTCTTGGTTTCCTATTATTTTCTTTTTATTATCTAATATTTTGAGTATCAAATTTGTTTAAACAATACAAACCTTGGAGACAAGGTCTATGTTGAATCTGCGTCCCTCTTTTACCAACTTTTGATATGTTATCTTCTTTTCCACCTCTACAGGTGGATCTGCAGGGCTGCTGATTGGCTGCTGTCACGGGAGGAGCACAAGACAGACACAGTGGGCGTGGCGTCAGGCCTCGGAGAGGCTTTTATTAACAGAAATCATAAAACAAAGGGAATAAAAGTGGCCAAAGGGGGGAAAGTGTCCAAAATAACAGGGAATCTGGTGTCCTCGTCGTGCTGCAGGGCTTGTGTAGGTTGGGCAGTGTTC
Organism: Carassius auratus; assembly: GCF_003368295.1. Taxonomy (NCBI): domain Eukaryota; kingdom Metazoa; phylum Chordata; class Actinopteri; order Cypriniformes; family Cyprinidae; genus Carassius; species Carassius auratus. Next base: position 987,482 of record NC_039263.1, read on the forward strand.
ATTGAGGAAGGGTCCAGGCAAGGGGCGGAGTCCGGCGGCCGCACGCGCTCCCCCTCCTAGGTCCGGGGCGCGAGGGGCGGCGGCTTCTCCTAGCGGCCGCGTCTCTCTCGTTGGCCGCGGCGCTGGTAGGGGATGGACGGCCCGGCATCCTGGCCCGTCGGCCGTGTATACGGGTGCGGTTCCCATCCGGATCGCGGGTCCGGCAGCTCACGTCTTGGTGGCGCGGGAGTCCCTCAACGCACCCTTCCTGGACCCACGAGGACACCAGTGTGCATGCACAGGGAAGAGACCGGTCTCCTGAGGAGAGGCGCGTTGGGCTTTTAACCAGCGGCGGTAATGAGGCTCCACTTCCTTCAGGTGTGCCCCATCACACGCCGCCAGCCCTGACTCGTCCAGCGCCCCTCCTCTCACACCCACTCCAGTCGGGAGCCTGGTGAAGGGCGGCGATTTAGGACGGGGTGCCTGTGACAATCAGGGAGGAGGCAGCTGACTCGTCACATTCCCCCTCCCAAGCGACATCCCCGTCATCAGGGCGCCGCCCACACGGGAGTGCTACCATCCTCAACCAGGCTCCAAACGGTCGGAGTGGGCGGGGATTCCTCTCCGGGCGGTCCTCCCTCTCGCAGCGCACCAGAACAGGGACAGAGAAACCGGGTTTTAGTGACAGCCTCAACCAACCACAGGGTAAAATGACAATGGAAAAGTCACTTACCCCTTGTGTGGCTGGGAGGCTGTCCCCAGTTTTCCTCCGTCCCAGTCTGGGTTCTCACGAACGTTTGCAAGCGAGAGGGAGTGACGTCACCAGACGTTTCCCAACTGCGCTGTCTAGGCTCCGCCTGCCCGCATTCTCCACCAGTGTCACGGGAGGAGCACAAGACAGACACAGTGGGCGTGGCGTCAGGCCTCGGAGAGGCTTTTATTAACAGAAATCATAAAACAAAGGGAATAAAAGTGGCCAAAGGGGGGAAAGTGTCCAAAATAACAGGGAATCTGGTGTCCTCGTCGTGCTGCAGGGCTTGTGTAGGTTGGGCAGTGTTCATTGAGGAAGGGTCCAGGCAAGGGGCGGAGTCCGGCGGCCGCACGCGCTCCCCCTCCTAGGTCCGGGGCGCGAGGGGCGGCGGCTTCTCCTAGCGGCCGCGTCTCTCTCGTTGGCCGCGGCGCTGGTAGGGGATGGACGGCCCGGCATCCTGGCCCGTCGGCCGTGTATACGGGTGCGGTTCCCATCCGGATCGCGGGTCCGGCAGCTCACGTCTTGGTGGCGCGGGAGTCCCTCAACGCACCCTTCCTGGACCCACGAGGACACCAGTGTGCATGCACAGGGAAGAGACCGGTCTCCTGAGGAGAGGCGCGTTGGGCTTTTAACCAGCGGCGGTAATGAGGCTCCACTTCCTTCAGGTGTGCCCCATCACACGCCGCCAGCCCTGACTCGTCCAGCGCCCCTCCTCTCACACCCACTCCAGTCGGGAGCCTGGTGAAGGGCGGCGATTTAGGACGGGGTGCCTGTGACAATCAGGGAGGAGGCAGCTGACTCGTCACATTGCGAATCTTTCTCTTCCTGTGATTGGCTGGGCTCTGAAATATCAGATGTATGCTGCTCCTCCTTAGGCTCAGAGAATTTGTGCTCCTCGTTCTGCGTCGTAGCATCGGCTGCTGTAGCGTCGTCACCTGTAACTGTAGAGTCCCCGGCGGTCTCTTCTGACACAGTCTCAGCATTCATGGGCTGACAGCTTGTTAAAAGGCCCTTCGCTTCCTCTTCTTTCTCTTCTTCCTCACTATAAAGGACAAATAATAAATACCTTTTGACCAGTGCTTAATTTGTAAAACGCGAGGTCCGGAACAAAACGGGGTAACGGACCCGGCATGTGATTATAGAAAGGAAAGGTAACGGAGCATTCGCGCATTTGACGCCCTTCAATGTTGTGTGACAGATCACTTTAGTTTAAGCAGCACGTGACCGATCATGTCTTCCTCTTTATTTACAGCACCAAATATGCATAAATAAACATGTAAGGTATGTCGAAAGAAAATGCAGAAAAAAAAAGACAATAAAAAAATTATGTCACATAATGTTACATTTACCTCAGTAAAGAAATTCAGTGTCCTTAGCTGGATTTGCTAAATTAATGCACTAGATTACATTCATAATAACATGTTCTTCAGTATTTAATGTATATTTGAATAATCTCATGACAACAAGTCTTTATTAAAGCCACAAATTAAATGGTTAGATTTCCTAAAAATACCTGGAATATAAAGAACTTCATACAAGCAAAGTTTTAGCTTTATAAAATACGCAGTACAGTTAGTTTCTAATTTGTTAAGGTTCACCTTCATCATTATTGTTATCGAAATATAATTCACAATGCTAGATAAAAAAATACAATTAAAATAAATTAGACCTGTCAAAATTGTTTGGATTTTATCAGGAATTGCATAGAAGTGCAACATTGTGTATCGTTTATTTTTAATTTTTATTAATGAATTACTTTATTTATTACCGTATTTTCCGGACTATAAGTCACACTTTTTTTCATAGTTTTTCGCTCTCTTCCGCCCTCTCGCGGCTTGAGACGGTAATGTTTTCTCTTGGTTCTAAATGAATGCAACTTATAGTCCAGTGCGACTTATATATGTTTTTTTCCTCGTCATGACATATTTTTGGACTGATGCAACTTAGGTGCGACTTATAGTCTGAAAAATACGGTATATATTATTCATGATTTGTCTTTTTAGAGCCTTTTACCGTAAAATAGAAGTAACATTTAAATTATCCTAATAGTCAGTTCAGTTAGTTTGTTATCTAGCATGTTTATTATTCTGAAACAATGCACAATACCCTAACATAATATTTTACAATTTAATAAAAAGCAAAGCAAATGTGCACTCAAGAGACAAAACACATAAGATCTGTCTTCCATCATTTGTTAAGGACTCATTTAGACCATTTTAATTGTAAATAAAATGAAAGCCAACCTGGCATAACAGAAAACTTCTAAGTTGGAAATAGAGGAATCCACAGAGCTGAGAGGCACCACATCCTCTCCCTCATCAATCAAGCTCCTCCATACTTGCTCCGACTCTGTGATCTGTACCTCCTGCTGATTCTGAGAACACACGTTACAAACCAAAATCAACCGTTGACTGCAAAACCACAAGGTGACCTACAGCTTAAAACCACTCAAATGTAGTATCAGTTTTTAAAAAATGTCATTCAGTTACCTATAAACTTCACATAAACTTCTAAGTGAAAAAATGATAAAATACTGACCTTATATTCCTCGATCCATGACAGTAGGCCATTGAATGTGAAGCTTGCCCAGTTTCCAGCATAATAGTTCCTCCTGTTAAAAAAATAAATAAAAAAATTGTGTGTTTGTTGCTCTTCTTTTGTCACTTTGGATAAAAGCGTCTGCTTCATGCAAGAACATAAATGTTTACGTGGATCTCATTTCATAGACACTGAGCATCAAACTACCTGTCCAAATGCAGAACGTTCTGTCCGACTCTGGAGAGGGCCGCCGCAATGACAGACTCGGTGAGGCCTGGGAAATAAACACAGACAGAAAGCATTGTCACCGACCAGCATTGCGGTCTCTCTCTGAATTGAAAGTTCCACTCAATTTGCGAAATGCGTACCATTTCATGCACACATCGCTGAAATGGTGAAGCAGTCCAACTGCATTCACAATTGCTCTAATGCAAAAAGCATTAAGGCTCGCTGGAGGCTTATTCACTTTAACTGCTGCGGATACATCCAGTTAGAAACAGCAACTCAGCATAAGGACAATGACACAGCTAACAATATTGTGTTTCATTCAATCTTTCATCTCCCATTTCTAATAAAGCAAGTCACTAGATTTTAGCATTAGCTCTGCCACAAATATGCTGCCAGTTATCCACAATGCTTCAGACAACTGAAATACTGTGTGGTCATTTGTACAGGGACACTAACGTGACACTCAAAAAACATTTCAGAAATCAATTAAAGGGGGGGTGAAATGCTATTTCATGCATACTGAGTTTTTTACACTGTTAAAGAGTTGGATTCCCATGCTAAACATGGACAAAGTTTCAAAAATTAAGTTGTTCGTTTGAAGGAGTATCTTTGTTCCCAAAATACTCCTTCCGGTTTGTCACAAGTTTCGGAAAGTCTTTTCGAGTATGGCTCTGTGTGACGTTAGATGGAGCGGAATTTCCTTATATGGGTCCTGAGGGCACTTCTGCCGGAAGAGCGCGCGCTCCCGTATAGCGATTTACTGATCAGAGCGAGAGCGTCGCGAAAAGTCACAAAAGAAGGGAAAAAGGGTCACGATCGTGTTTTGGAACCGCAGGTGGTGAGTAAAACTGCTTCAAATATCTCTGCCTCCTTGTTAGTGCGTCCCCTCCCATGCCAGAGACCTGGGTTCGAGCCCCGCTCGGAGCGAGTCGTTGCTGCTGCTGCTTTCGTTCAGTTTCAGCCTCTGGATCTGATTCTGGATCATAAATATACGCTGAATCTGACTGTTAGCCATGGTTTGTTTTGTTTGTTTGTTTTGGATGATGGGTTTTCCCTCACGGTAATGTCACAGCTTCCACATCCTCTCAACGCAAAAGCCTATTCGCGCTCGTGATTCTTTAGCTCCGCCCACACGTCACGCCTCCAGCCGGTCGTGTTTTTCCGGGAAAAATCGTTACAGACTATCTTTCTCTTATGAATATAATAAAACTAAAGACTTTTTGGAGTTATGAAGGATGCAGTACTACTCTATAGGTACTCAAGATTAACAGGATATTGAGTGAAAACGAGCATTTCACCCCCCCTTTAAGAAGTGAATTAATAAACTGATAAATTGGTGAATTATTTGAAAAATGGATTCATCAATAGATAAAGAATTAATTGGGTGTTGATCAACAAAGATCACTTAAAAAAACGATTAAAATTAACTTTACCAATTGTTATAAATAATGATATATCAATGAAAATTATTTAAATGAAGTGTTCATTTTCATTATTTGTATATTAATAATACATTGTATTTTCAATTTGTTTATAAATAGTTATTGGTTTATTTCTTTATATTTTATTAAGATGGTCGATTCCATTTATTTATCCACATTTATCCAAAAATCAGTGGTTGATAGCATTCATTTTTTTTATTAATTGATTGATTTCTCAGCAGGTTTATTGTTAACTATAACTAAAAACATTTCTGCTACTGAAAATAAGGCTGAAATAAAATAAACACATTATAAATACAAAAGGAAAATGTTAAGAATTTGAATAAAAAAATGTAAATGAAAAAAAAAAATCATGAAAATGGCAAATGCACAAATGACTAAAATTAAACAAAATACAATAATAACCTTCTCAATTCATTTATCGATTTCTAAATTGATTTTTCAATTTCTCATCTGGACCACAACTCTGGAAAAAAAAATTAATTACAGGACCTAAAAATTCTTCATGTAATAACCTAGAACACTGTCTAAGACTTGATGGCAGCTCTGTCAATTCTTTGTCATCAGTTAGGAACTTTGATAGCAATCTGTCCTTAGAAATCCACATTTCTAGCATTTGTAAAACTACATTTTTCCATCTAAAAAATGTATCTAAATTACAGCCTATGCTCTCAAATGTCAAATACATAAATGTTAATCCATTTGAAGCATTCACACACACACACACACACACATACAAAAGCCATAAAACAGAAGAATATAGTGACTACTGTATAAGCAAGTGGCATATGACTGTTTTTGCACAGTTTTTAAAACTGCAAGCAGCATGGATTTGGCATTGCTGATGCTGCACAGCATTTGGACAGTCATTTACATAAGGTAAACATTTCCCAGATAACTCGCTGACTATTAAAATTAAGTGCTCGTACAAGCTCTAGCTCACAAGCCAAAGTACCAATGGATCCAATTGGTATATTTACTAGCATACATACTGCTTGAGCTGAGGTTTACATACTTGGCAAAGCTGCACTATAAAGGCAGACGGAACGCGTGGGGTCCCTGAGAGCAAGATTGAGCAGCACCGGGGCTGAAAACAACTCCATTAAGCCGCTGAAGCGTCCCTGTCCCTCCATCTTTCTTCTTCTTCATCTGGCCTTGCACAGCCCCATCTCACACACACAATGGAAAAGTGATTTATTCCGAGCAGGTCCGTCGTATCTTTCCTAGCACTGGCTATTTCACTGATGGAGAATCCTGGGATTCTAGACACCCACATGTTCTCCTACAATGTGATGAAAAACCTTTGTCCAAATATAATGGCAGGACACAGAATTTCACCCTGTTGACTTTCATAATTTCTGATTTTATTGTGCTGATTTATCATCGCACATTAGTGTAAAATAAACATATCGTTATCTTAAAAAAATAATTAAAATCACTCTGTCGAAAACAACTTTCAACCCCTCCTGTTCTCTTCATTCCTGTTCCTGTCAATTTTTCAATTTGATTCTTGATGAATACAATCTGGCTCCACAATGTCTGTAACAGGATTGTGAAATCGTCCAGATTTAATGGCATATCATTCAGACTCAATGGCATAACATCGAAATTCACCTCTTCACTTTAACAACACATGTTCCTGAATTTATTGCGCCAATTCAATGTAAAAAATGTTTTTTACAATCCAATAAATTCCTGATGGATAAAATCTATTCCTGCAATCCTGTTCCGATGAAATGCATCAAATTAGAGCTTGAGATGTTTACTATGGAATAACTAATAATAATGCATCCTTTTGTGCTTTACAGTGGCATCATTTTATAAAATTACCTGAACTGAAGAAACCTAATTATATTTATGGAAAAGTATTACATTAATTCACGTGGCCTGTTTAAAAACAAATGCATCTCAATTACGCCCCTACCAGAGCAGCGACAGTGCGAGGAGCCTCAATATATCTGTCCAGATAATACTGAAGATGTTTTTAAAAAGTGTAAAGAACCTCTGGCCGCCATCTTTTAATGCCATTTATCCTATCCGGTATTGATTTTTTCACATCATGTTTGCTAAAGACAAACATTACCTGCCATAAAGTTCTGATGCCACATAGACATGCTGGGCGATAAATAATAGATTTGAGCTGGCAGGACTTTGATGACCGGGCAAAGCCCGAAATGCTTTCAGCAGGAATTGTATGAAATCATAAATCACTCTTCATTTCAGAGAACATTCCAAATGGATTCTATCTCTGCACCTTGAAAGTCATTTTTTGGTTATTTATAGTCGAGGCTGAGGGAGCGAGGGAGGGACTGTGTGTGAGAGAGAGAGAGAGAGAGAGAGAGAGAGTAAGAGAGAAAGGGAGAGGGCAGGTCACTTCTCTTACACTCCACCCATTATGACACCCATCCCCTCTATCTATCTCTCTCTCACATATACACCATGCTGTTGTATATTTTCCTTCCCATCTGTGGGAAGTGTAAAGGAAGAGTTCAACAATAATGAAAATTTTGTCATCATTTACTCAGCCTCCTCGTTCTGAGCCTGTATGACTTTCTTCAGCCATAAAAACACAAAGGGAGAAACTCAGAGCTGCTATTCCTTTTAATAAATAAAGGAACAGCAGCACAAAAGTGGTCCACACAGTGTTTGCTCTATATTCCAACTCTTCTAAAATTATATGATGCTCTGTGTGAGGAATAGTTGAATTTAAGATTTAAAAGTGTGTGGCATCACTGATGCATATTCTTGACTGTATATGTAAGGCAGAGCAATTTTCATCCCATTAATTTAAATGTCATGTAATGATATCAAAATGTCACAATACAATATTATTGCGATATCAAGTCCACGATACAATATTTATTGCTATATATACACAGGTGCTGATCATATAATTAGAATATCATCAAAAAGTTGATTTATTTCACTAATTCCATTCAAAAAAAGAAACTTGTATATTATATTCATTCATTACACACAGACCAATATATTTCAAATGTTTATTTCTTTTAATTTTGATGATTATAACGGACAAATAAGGAAAATACCAAATTCAGTATCTCAGAAAATTAGAATATTGTGAAAAGGTTCAATATTGAAGACACCTGGTACCACACTCTAATCCGCTAATTAACTCAAAACTCCTGCAAAGCCTTTAAATGGTCTTTCAGTCTAGTTCTGTAGGCTACACAATCATGGGGAGGACTGCTGACTTGACATTTGTCCAAAAGACGACGAGTGACTCCTTGCACAAGGAGGGCAAGACACAAAAGGACATTGCAAAAGAGGCTGGCTGTTCACAGAGCTCTGTGTCTAAAAATATTTTCTTTGTAATGGTCTTAATGCAGTAATATTGTAATTTTTTGAGATAATGAATTTGGGATTTTCCTTAGTTGAAAGTTATAATTATCAAAATTAAAAGAAATAAACATTTGAAATATATCAGTCTGTGTGTAATGAATGAATATAATATACAAGTTTCACTTTTTGAATCGAATTAGTGAAATAAACTTTTTGATGATATTCTAATTATATGACCAGCACCTGTATATTAACAATAAGAAAATGAAGCAGTGACAGTGAAACATTTCCTTCTCAAAATCACCTTACTGTTAAAATTAGTATTGTGAAAAATAAGATCTACAACTTCTGTACTGTTTTTAACTTTAAATCTACATCTGAGTTTAAATGTACATGTGCGTGTCTGAAAAGCGAGGTGTGCTCTGATTGGCCAGCTATCCAGTGCATTGTGGTTAGCCGAATGCATCCAGCGTGTGGCGGTAATGTTCCGCCCCTTAAGACAGTGGTTTCCAATCCCAGTCCCTGATGCTATGCATATTTTGAATGTCCCTCTTAGTCAACACACTTGATTCTTATAACCAGCTCGTAAGAAGAGAGCTACAAGCCTATTTTAGTGCTGCAACAACGCGTCGACGTCATCGATTACGTCGACTACAAAAATACGTTGACGTGCATGAAATGCGTCGACGCGTCACACTGTTTACATCTCGCGTAATGGCATATTGGGAATGGAGAAAGTTGCATTCTATCACAAAAACAGAGACCATTGTTATCAAAAGTATGTGAATACTTTAAACAGAGGACAAATAAAATGGCCCTTTGTTCCCTTTGTAAAACCGATATGGTGAACCACGGGAGCACAACTCCGATGCGTGAGCACCTCAGAGGAAAACATCTGGGCGCTCTCCGGTGTTACGGTTTAGCTGGTTACCGTGTGATCTGGTGACCAACTTCCTGGTTCAGGTCTGATATTCTTGCGCTTGCGGCATTCTGAAAAGTTGAGATGTTTTTAACTCGATGCGGTGCGGACGCGCCTGGAAAAACGAGCGCGTCGCGACCGCCTTGCTTCCATTATGAGCGCGCTTATCGCGCGCCTACATTGGAAATAAAGAACTTGATCGCATAATAGATATGATATGTGAACGGCCCCTTAGGGCCGTTTCATAGTCAACGCATCTGTACGCATACGCGTCCCCGAGGCTACGCATCGTTACGCTTCGGCCGCCATTATGCGTCGGTGCGTAGCCAAATGTGTCGTCCTAGTTTTTGATACGCGACACGCTGATGCACGCAATACTATGCGTTGTCGGTGGGGGCGACATTTCAAGTATTGTACATTAATTCAAGTATATTGTGTTTACAGAAGAAGAAGGTTTGAATACAATGGCGGGCAAAGAGGAAAAATTATGCGAACATACATATTCATCCACATTTATACGATAGTTCATCAGCAACAGAATACACTCCTCTTCAGTTTCCATTGTGATCTGAATATCACGCGACCCGACGCTACTAGTATCACCCGACTCTACTACCCCCTGTTGTGTGAGCGGTGTATTGCATACACGCATCGCCCGTGATGCTTGCGTCCACGGTTTAGACTATGAAAGGGAGCGCATCGCTCGCGTTGCTTGCTCGCGTTGACTATGTAACGGCCCTTAAAAGACAGCGCGCCGTGAGACAACAGTCACAAACCACCGAGCTACCCCGAATCAGCTCCAGATCTCTGTAAACCATGCTAAACCATAGCAGAACCCTGACTACATTTGATGTTTTGTGATGCTAAAGAACATTTCATGACGTCTCTGACAACTGTAAATTTATGGCTACTGTGGTTTAATTATAAATGCTATCATAAGCTCATATTTACCATAGTAAAATAATTTTCTTTGCCTCTTATTTATTTTATACTGTAAAAACTTCAACCCCATAAGTTGAAAATGAATAAAGGTTGAAATATTATACTTTTTGGTAAAGTTATCCAAAGGATTCATTAGCTAATTAAAAAAAAGAACATTAGATTAATTATTTATTGTAAAAAAAAAAATCATCGTTAGATTAGTCGACTAATCGAAAAAATAACTGTTAGATTAGTCGATTAGATTAGTCAAAAATAGTCCTTAGTTGCAGCTCTAGCCTATTTTGTTCTGTTAAGATGTTGCTGTTATGCAAAAAAAAAAGCAGAAAACAAAAAGAGCGCTACGTGCATGAACTGCATTCCGAATGATTTGATCCCTGCACCAGGTTCACTGCTCCCTACTCCCTGAGCAGGGGAAATCCTTTAAAAAAGAAAAGAAAAGTTTATTCACCTCTGAACATTCATTTATGGATGTGTGCTGCGCTGCTGCCTGCAGCATCTTCACACATGGATAAGTATGACATCATATACCTCTGTAAATAAGGAATATCTGGTGGCAGAATATCTGGTGATGTCCACTTCACAGAGCACTTATGATCGAACAGAACAAACATTGTGCGTGATAAGAGGAATGGTGTCTTAACATACCCTGATGCCGTGTCCCAGTCAAAAACAATAAAACCATTATAAACTAGGCATTTGTTGCACAAGTGGGGAAATAATGACTGATTATAATGATTTATACAGTTTTTTAACGCACTGCGGATTGCACTGCGTAAACATAAAACAATGTCTGCATTTGTGGTCGGAGAAATAACAAACAAGAAGATCTAATCTACACTGCTCAAAACTCTTGTTTGAATCATCAGTGGCAAATTCTTTAAATATGTAAATGTACTTAGAGACTGTGTGTCAGAAGTATTTTTACAGGTATTATTAATGATTTATTCATAAATATTATTATGTTTTGGGGGAGGAAGCATCATGTAAAATTTAACAATCTAATTCAATTTCATTCTTGTAATAAGGCTTTCCCCCCAACATTAAGATGAATTAAAATCATGTTCATCATAGAAGAGTTCTATTCAAGTCACTGTATGCATGCATTGCATTATTTATGTATTTAAGTAATTAGTATGAGTGTCATGTCAGTGACCCACAAACCAAACTGCAAACTTAAGCTGCAGAGAAAAAAAAAATCGAACCTCTTCAAATGAAGCGAGTGTCAGCATCGGCCTAAATAAAATCTAGATGTAGATGTCTAACAGAAAAACATTAAGTTCCAAAGTCATAAACCCTGTTACAATGATCACTGACAATCTACAAGCAGTCTGTGACTACGAGGCCCATTGGAGGTCCTACTAACAATCAATTCCACACTAATGCTCAAGGGCCATGAGAAATCAATCACCTGAAAAGAGCACAGGGATATATGTGAAGGTGTTCTGCAATCACATGACTGCTAATAGAGGCTATTCAAGCTAAAGGCACATGGGGTCCAAGCAAGATGAATAGTTACATTAACCCAGGCTCAAAGTGCGAGCCGGTGAAATTTCTTCATTGCTGCTCTATTAGCGGCAGGTAAGGGAACAGCTCTGATACGAGATGAACTAAACGTGCATCTCAGTCAGGCCTGTCAGCCAATGATAGCTGAGCCTGTAACAATGCTCTTCAGTAAAGAGTATTGTACCTTCACATTGTCTGCATCCTTTAGTCTCTACAGCTGCTGTGTTTTAATATACATTCATCATGAAATACTGTTAAATACAGTTAATGTTTGGACTTTTAGCAGTTTGCAGAGTAGCTGTCAGTGCATTAGTGCATCCTTATGCGCAAGTAGCAATTCCAGACAAGAGCTTATATCTGATAGGTTGGCGAGTGTTTAATTGCAGCATGAAGAAAAACCTTTTATCATGCTCACTGTAACAGAAAATGGACCAAACAACTTCAAAGCTTTACAATACTAAATAATCATTCATAATACTTGAAATGTCAATACTCTGCACCAGGGTTATGGATTCATTATCACAAAGCAGAGCAATGCAGAAATATACTGTCTAAATCAGTCCCTTACATTCATTAGGTCATTCTGACATTATAGTCTAGTAAAGGAATAATTCACACAAAAATTAAGATTCTGTTACCATACACTCGCCCTCATGTCATTCCAAACCTGTATGACTTTCGTTCTTCTGTTGAACACAAAAGAAGATATTTTGAGGAATTTTGGTATCAAACAACTTTGGTTACCACTGACTTCCATCTGACTGACGAGGGGGGAAAAAAATCCCAAAATGCTCAGGTAGGTTCAGGGATAGACATGGGGGGGGGGGGGGGGGGCTTCACTGTCCCAACAAGGTGGCATCTATGCAATAATTTCAATACATAGGAAAATTTACACTCAATGTGTTATTACTGCACACTGTTTTATAACGTTCTACCATACAGAGGTGCAAATGGGTGCCACTATTTGCACAAAGTATAAAAAACATTCATTCAACTACAATTTACATGTATTGCAAAGAACATACTGCTATTTGTTCATACTCTGAATTGAATCTATTGTTATGTGCACTTAGTGTAAATAGCATTTAGCTTAGAAATACTGCTATGTTCACTTAGTGCAAATAGAATCCATTGTTATTTTCACTTACTGTGAATAGCATCTATTGCTATTTGCACTTAGCGCATATAGCCGCTGCATATTTATTATGTTGTCAATATTTTCCTTTGCATGGACCAATTCAAACCCATTCAAGTCCACACCTGATGCAATAACAAATTCATAGGAGTAACAAAGGAACTGATGACTGGAGTCTTGTCAGTTACTTGTAGATTACTGTGGTGTTTTTATCAGCTGGACTCTATTTCTATTTAAATTAAGAAATAACTCCTATACATCTTGGCTGGCCTGAGAGTGAGTTCGACTTTTTGTTAACCATTTATTTATTTTATTTTTTTATTATCTTCCCACTCTATTTTGGCTTTGTTTAAAATATACTGAGAATTTCATATACTGCTGCCTTGCTTGAGTTCATTTTGGGGCACAGATATAAAAGCATATATTTGAAAGATACTAATTCTGTAGATATCAGACCTAACGAAGTTTCACATCAAACAAAAAAATCTTGGAAATCTTGAGATATAGCTGTAGCTGATTCTGGAAGTCATCCATTGAACCCGATTAACTCCACACACTGCACAACACCAACTGCAGGAAAATAACCTGAAGCCAGGGGGAATTTCAGTTTGCCGTTCTGTTCTTGATTATTCTATTTCACTCTAAGCCTCTGAGCCAAACAATATAAAAAATGAAAAGGTCCACGGGCATCTGCTCCCACCTCAGCAGACCCTGAGCATGGGCTCTCCGGGGACAGCCGGGTCAGGTGCGAGTTCACCAGCTGACAGGCTGCGACCGACGGGAACACAGTCCTTCACACAGTCAGAGGGTCTAGCAGGCATCATTATGGAGGCCGCAGTATTCATTAACAACTGCTCCCTGTCCATATCCTCATTTGTCGCCATATCCAGCAGCAAAAACGGGGGTAACTAGGGAGTCTGGGACAAGCACGCTTGTCTGAGCAACCTTGACACGGAACGGAGTCTGAGCAGAAATAGTCCAAGCTGTGAGTGTCCCCGTGTCACCGCTTGCCTTGGGACCAACTGGCTCTGGTGGTTTTGCATGAGCGGAACCAGAAGTGGGCCAGATATATTCATTTGCACACCATCAATCACAGCACGAGAACGTTGCTCTTAGCCATCGCACTAACCCCTCTTTTCTTTTTCTTTTTTATCCATCTACCTCTCCTCCCTGTTGTGAAGAACAATGCTCTGCACCAGGGAGTAACTTCATCTCCTGCTGGCTTCAGCATTGTCCTGAGGATCTGGCCTGCATATAAACACACTTCTGTGCTTTGAATGAGGACACGAGAGAGAAAGAGGACAGTATGGTTCCAGGGGTCTCGCTCTGCACCACGCAGTCCAGTAAAGTAGCCATCCTCCAGAGGGTCCGCAGCACAAACCTACAATTCAGTGGCATGTTTGAAGCAGGTCACAGAGTCAGGGTCAGCTCTAGGTCTGTTAAACGACAAAATGGTTTGTGCACTACTTTAAAGCACTGATGCACTCAATAAAGAACTAGGGCTAAACTTTAGACCAGGCCAGGGAATGTTAAACTACAACTGTCCACTGTAAAACCCACTGTGCATCCTTGATTGGTTAGTTTAGTTAGAAGCCCAAGCCATCGCCGTTGTGCCTAGAATCCCAGATTACCACAAGGGAGATGTTTCTGTAATAAGTGTACTACTGCTAGTTGCTTTGGATAAAACTTACTTAATATAAAATATTTCATATAAAAACTGACTTTGACTTTAGTTAGCGGTTTTAGAGTCATGGTTTCGGTACAGTTTGATATGTGCTATGTTTATGGAAAAACTGTACTTTCTAATAATAAAAAAAAAAAAAACAGAAAGAAGAATATTCTATCCAACTGCAAGCAACATCACAAATAAATACAATAAAGATCCAAACAATAAACAGTGATTTTCAGTTTTTTGTGTAGTAAAAGTTCTCCACCTGAACGAGTGTTGCAAAGTCTGCGGTTGTTTTTCATGTCCGTGGGTTGAAGCGACCCCAATACCAGTAACGTGATGTTTAGCCCCTAAAATGCGAATTTTTATCAGTGAACCTCCTGGAAATGCGATTGGGCTAGTTTTGAGAAGCAAGTGGGCTGGATTTGTTTTGAAAGCATGGCAACCCTGATCTGAACGCACGCGCTGGAGATGTACTTCTAATCACAGGAGCGCCACTGACGAGATGTGCATGAAAATCGCATTTGATTTTTTTGCACAGCCCTATTAAACACACCACTTAAGAGAGAGCTTAATATTTGCGAACGTTCTGAGTCGCGGGTTTGCACGCTTCGGATGAGCACACATTAGGGCTGCACGATGTGTCGTTTAAGCATCGATATCGCGATGTACGAATCCACAATAGTCACATCGCAGGATGTGCGATGTAGGCTGTCTTAGTTGATCTGTTATTAATTAACTGTACGGGCCAGCTGCTCCCCGGGCCTTGACGAATGTGATTCGCTGATTAACTGCACAGCTTAACCATCATAGAGTGAGAGTTTTGACAGGGCAGAGAGAGAGAGAGAGTGCACGCGAGAGAGAGACCCCCGGCCGCATGCTCACCATCTTCAAACAATACGAGCGCTGTCTTGCTGTCTCTCCCTCGCGGATATTAATCAATTGACATGATGGTGTCGATGTTTAAATCATTTAAAATGAGAATGGAAGTGTGCTCACCCCATTTTTGTTTGTAAGAATTTTTTTTATTAGATTTCATATCGCAATATATATCGCAGAAAAATAAAATATCGCAATGTAATTTTTTCCCCAATATCGGGCAACCCTAGCGCACATTATTTATTATAATATTATTCTTATTTTTATTACTACCCATATGCTTTTGCTTTATACAGACAACAAACAATTAACAAATTAGACAACAAAGTTATTAAGCCAATAAAATTATTATTTTTATAATAACTGCTGTAAATATTAAGTGTTAACAATCATGTTTATTATTATTTTTGCTGTTATTGTTCTTATATTAACACCATGCTTTAGATTTGATTTATACAGACAACAATCTAAATAAAAAAATAAACAATATGTTGTTCATAAAATTCTGTACTAATTGTTATCATTAATTGTTGTACATATTAAGTGTTAATAATAATAATAATTATTTGCCAGTTATCAGATTTAAAGAATGTCTTGTTTTTATACAGTAAGACAACAGAAAGGTAACTCATAAAAAAAGGTTAAATAATAGATACTAAATGTGCTATTCATGTTAATAACTGCGGTAAATTCGTGTTTATGATACTGTAATAATCAATTATTATTATCCATTTGAATTCACCCAGAGTTCAGCACACAAACACAGCTAATTATTCTCAGCTTTATTTTGCGCTTTCTTACACATTCGCTCCAATTATACAATTCAGCAGTCAGATAACTGTCAAAACAAATACATGTTATTCTCCATCATACATGTCAAAAACACAGCCCCATTTATTTTAGCGTTCATATGTCGCTGTGTCTGTGGCAAAACACAGAGAGCGTCATTCTACACTCATTTCCCACAACAATACCAGGCACAGAAAAACCTCTGGAGCGCAAACCATTAAGAATGATCATGTTAATGTTGATATTTCATACCTGTTCCGAGAATGACAACATCAAATTGAGATGGGAGCTCCTCCGCAGCCATCTTGAAACTACACACTGTCACGTGACACGCTATATCGTGACGTAAACTTTTTTATTGCCTAAAACATTCATTATATTTAAACACACAGTAGCCAAATTGTACACAACGTTTTTTCAGAACTGGAATCCTCCGTGTTTTAAACGAAAGAAGAAAAAAAAGTACTTTTTAAAAACTTTTTAAAGAATTATTCAGACTTTTTGTTGACATTTTTCACATGCCTCCTAATTATTTGATTTCGTCTCCTGCGAAATTGTCTGGGTTTTTTTTATGGATATTAATTAGAAATATGATGAAGACACCATTCATGGATATTATTTAGTTAAAGTGCACAAACATAAACATAGGCCAATAACAACCATGAAGAAATAGCAAGTGTTAACGATTTTTAATTTAATTTAATACAACATAACTTAATGTAATGATCTAATATTAATTTTTTATCTCCGTATAACATACACTACTTTGCAAAAGCCTTAGGCCAATACTGGCAAAAGGAATGTTTGGAAATGTAAACCAATATTTCCCACTAATGCAAAATATAGAAATAATTTTCATAAAACAATGTTGTTGTTGTTTTTGGTGAAAATGTAATGGCCTAATACTTTTGCACAGTAGTGAATGTTCAAAATGTTCAACAGGTAGACTTATTTTAATATTCATAGCCTACAAACACAAGGTGAGGCTATTGAAAATGGATCAGTATGCTTTTTTTATTTATTTTTTTATTCGCTGATGGCTTATGTTCCCAGCTGCTGCCAACAACAGAATATTGTTTTTTCAAATAGCAGGAGTTGGGAAGAGGTGTTAATGATGAGCTGTCAAAATACCCTCTTGGCTCTCACAGTCACTGACAGCCAGCTATCAAGATGTATTTTTTAAAAATCAAATCTAAAGACATCTAACTTCTTATTAGAAATATTAATTCAAAAATATATGAGAACATTTAATTACTGAAATTAAAGAAGTTTATGAAACGTATTCTAGCAAATTTTAATGTCAATATTTTTTTTAATCCAAGTGTCAATTTGGAACCTTGTAAAAAACGATTTATTATTATTAGTTATTAGTTATTATATCATAAAAATTGTGGAACAATTAAATACAACCATTATTCATGCAATAATGCATTATAATTTGGCAAATCATTTGTAAAATCAAACAAAAATCACATTTTACAGTAATGTACTTACAACAGAAGTGGGCTAAGACATTCCATTACAAGTAGAACTGTACTTGTACTTTTTGGTGACTACAAAACAATATATGTATATATATATATATATATATATATATATATATATATATATATATATATATATATATATATATATATATATATATATATATAGCATACAAGTTGTTATTAGCAATTGTACATGTCCCATTTTCGATTGTATGATTTTTTTTTTTTTATGGTCTTAAATCTATAGATGGCATTGAACCTAGAACATATAAGCGTTTATAACAAACTGTGTTGCTTTTTTAAAAAGAAAATTAAAAAAGAAAATTGGTTGATATAATTTCACAGAACTTTTGCCATTTTTTTTTTCTCACTCAAATGATTACACATATCTCTAAAGCATAAGCTTCTGAACCATTTGCTCCTGAAACAAGGGCCTTTTTAGCATCTTAAGGGGTTGCCCACTTATAATTCATATATTTCAAGAACATTCTCCTTATCTCGAGATATGCCAGAATGCACCGGAGAATATATTTCAGAGCAGCTTTGTCTATTTTCCGAATATTCCTATCTGCATGTTCCAGATGTTTCTGCGGCTTTCTTCATCGCCAGTCAAGGGTTTTAAAAATCATCTTGTAAAAGCGTGCTGTGAGGAACTTGCTTTCTATTTTCTGATTACTGTTTTTTTTTTTTTTTTTTTTTTTGGTGTTGTGTAGTTCATTGGTAAACAAAGACAGATGACCATATCTCCCGAAACAGAAAGAAGCAACACGGATAACCCTTAAGACCTTTCTTTTCCGCAGCTTTCTTGACTTTAACATCACAGGCTCTGTCACTGATACTTATTTCTTAGGCCGGAATAGGGACAGGTGTTTATAGCTTCAAATAAGACAGATTGGTGACACTTGATCTTCTTTAGTCTGCTTTTTAAGCAAGTCTTGTCCATGCTTAAAACAACAGCGGAAAACAAGACAGATGGCTTACAACAGGAGAACCCTTTTTTCTTCTCCTGCTCGCTCTCCCTCTCTCTCATATCTGACACACCAGGGATGCTTTTAACAAGAGAGTTTGTCGCAGTGTTTGTGATGGAGGGGTGTCTGCATGTCAACGGCTTGTTCTCTGGGGGATACGGCTCTTTTTTTTATCTGAGGAAGAAATGAAAAGCAAAACCTGTGTGGATTGAAATCATTTTGTGTGGGGTTTCATCGTGTGCCATCACCACGTATGTTCAGAGGCATTTAGTTCTGGCTGGTTTTGAAGGCGAAATCAAGGCGACGAGTGCTACAGTGCTTTCCGCAAGAATCAAGCGCTCTTTATCTTGCGAGAGCCCACACCTTTAGTCGCAGTCTTCTGTGAGTTCCTCAGGCTTTGATGCTGGCTTCTAAGAGTCCTCATTCACAGCTTCTGTGTTTGGAGAGTACATCTACTTTGCTGTTTTGTTGCCCGTTATTACTTTCAGGCCGGGTAAAGACATCTCCAAGGACGGGTCTTACCGTCTCCTGCTAAACTGTTGTATCTTACAAGCACTTTGGAGAGCCAGAGTTGATTAAGAAGGATTAAGATTACGATTCAGACGAGTAAAGAATAAACAATCCATCCAACAGAGCCACCACGACCAAAACTAGATGTGGAAAAGTTGCAGCCTTCGCCGGCAGTGTTTGTTCAAAGATCTGGCGTTCATTCAATCGGTGATTGCGAAATACTGTGGCAAAGTTTTTCATACTTAAATGCAACTTTGAAGTGGAATTCAAGGAGACTTCACAGTTCATTTAATTTCTCTCTCAGCTCTTTTTGAGGGTGGGCATCTTGAGTAGAGAGAGGTGAGCGGTGGCAAAGCAACGTACAATGACACCATCTGTCAGGCCCCTCGTAAACTCTCCAAATGAAACATCCACCAGAACATTGTTGCATTATAAATCTCACCATAAATATAAATGAAATTAGAGATCGGTTATCAGAGTGTGTCACACAGGGAATGCATGGGTGATGCAGAAATGCCCCAATGAATACGTATCACCATCGTATTGACATGCCACGAGTTTTGAGGTATCGTTTTATCTTTTTAAATCTCATCAAGAAAATATCTAGGTCTAATTTCACCCCAAAAGCATGCATAAAAAAACATAAAAATAATAAATTCATAAATAAATAAATATCATTTTGTTTCTAATCTTGTGCATTGCATTGTGACATTATATAACAAATCTTCTTAATAATTTTTCATTTATTTATACAATGTTGTAGCATTTTGTGTAAACTTAAACTACATTAATGCATCTACAAAATGCATAAAGGAATGCATGCATGCATTAATAAATAAATATTATTTAAGAAATATTTTGTTTCTAATCTTGTGCATTGCATTGTGACATTATATAACAAAT
The DNA here is from genome assembly GCF_003368295.1 of Carassius auratus. Taxonomy (NCBI): domain Eukaryota; kingdom Metazoa; phylum Chordata; class Actinopteri; order Cypriniformes; family Cyprinidae; genus Carassius; species Carassius auratus. Next base: position 1,007,424 of record NC_039263.1, read on the forward strand.
CTTCTTAATAATTTTTCATTATATTTATATAATGTGGTAGCATTTTGTCTAAACGTAAACTACATTAATGCAACTACAAAATGCATAAAGGAATGCATGCATGCATTAATAAATAAATATTATTTAATAAATATTTTGTTTCTAATCTTGTGCATTGCTTTGTGAAATTATATAATGGCTCCCAAACTCTGGAATAGCCTTCCTGATAATGTTCAGGGTTCAAACACACTCTCTCTGTTTAAATTTAGATTAAAAACGCATCATTTTCGCCAAGCATTCAAATAATGTATCTCTTAAATTGCGACTGCAGTTGTATCTGATCAAATGCGCATTTCTTATTCTTTAGCTTGGGTTAAACTAATTAATTTTAATTTGTTGGAACAGCAGCCATGCTAATGATGTCTCTATTTGTTTCTATGTTTTGCCACAGTAGGAATTACACAAGCTCCAGTCTGGATCCAGAACACCTGAGAAGAGATGATGCTGACCCTCAGAGGACCCCAAATGATGCTAACCCTGAATCAACAAACAGAACTAACAAATATTGCTACATGTGTGACTGCATCATTTAATAATTGCTTTTAATAATGTTTATCGTCTGGCTGACTACGTCTTGTATTAATTTTTTTGAAAAATCCTGTCATATGCGCACAAACTGACAGTCACCACTTATAAGCTACTACTAAATATTGTAGAAATGTAATTTTTCTGTAAAGTTGCTTTGTAACGACTTGTATTGTAAAAAACGCTATACAAATAAACTTAAATTGTATTGAATTGAATATAACAAATCTTTGTAATTAATTTGCATTGTATTATAATGTAGTATTTGTTATATTGTTTTTAAATAATGCTGATTTAAAGGGATAATTTAAAAGAAAGTTCTGTCGTCAGTTGCTCACTGGGATTCCAACAGGCACTTTACGGCACAACAGGACCTTTCTACGTAACGTTGTCCATTACCATAAGTCCACATCACTCATTCAAAGCGCTGAAGGCTGCACTACCCAGGAGCTGAAAAATGAAATAACACATTTCAGTCTGATGTGACCGAAACAGTTAACCTCCTTAGGCCACTTTTCTCCCAGAGTAATTTTTGTTGATGGACAGTGCCGCACACAACCGATGTCTCTTCGAAAACATGAGGCTCTTAGAAGAAGGTCCAGTCACCCGTGATTTGGAAGCAAGTGTGAGAAGACTGTCCTTAAATCATCTGCGGTGGCTTTCTCTGAGAAATTAAGTAAGTTGAGCATAATCAAGTGACAGCTTGTCTATTCTTAAGTAGTATTAAAGGGTGATATTTTACTCTAAATTAAGAGTCGGGCAACTTTTTGGCACTTGTCGCAGCCCAAATGGATTACTGAACTGCTGATGTATGTAGCAATCCGTTGAGTGAAAAGATGTGGAAGCGTAATGAATTTAAAAAGCTGTAATGGACATAAATATTTATCACGAGTGACAGTAAAATTAGAAACAACATTCAATTAAACTCAGTTGTAATTTATTGTTGTTATTGATTTGCGTAAGGTGGAAATGAATGCAGAAACATTTCATCACACCGAGAGAAGGTGCTGATCTGCTTTTGGCTTCAGTGTAATATTTTAGATGAGAGAGACAGACTGATGCTATTAAAACACAGCCGCTCCGTCATTCCCTCTGTCTCAAACATGAACTCTCTTGCTCTGTCTCACTCTGTCTCTTTCTTTTCTCAACAACCCTTGTCTCAACCGTTCATCCATCTCATTCATTCTTATTTTTTCCACACTTCATGTCTATTAATTTTTCTTTGTTTTTTTTTACTGTTCTTTTCTTTCTTTTTTAAGCTCATCTTTTCTGGTCTTGACTCATCTCTTCTCTTTTGTGCTCAGCTTGTCTCTTCTTCTGCTGTTTTTTCTTGTTCTTTCTATGCTTTACTTGTCTCACGTTGACTTGTCTTGTCTCATCCTGCTTCATCTCTTCTCTTCTATCTTCAACTTCTTTTGTCTCTTCTCTTCCCATTCACCATACTCTTCTTATTTCATCTAGCTTCTATTTCCTCTCTTTGCATCTCATTATATGACTGTCCCTTTTACTTTGTCTCACACTTATGCACTGTTATCCCTTACCTCTTCTGGTTTCGACTCATGCCTTATCATTTATGCTCAGCTGGTCTTATTTTGTGTTGTTTTGTCTCACCTCATCTCATCTCTTCTATGCTCAACATCACTTTTCATGTCTTCACCTCTTCTTGTTTCGACCTGTTCTCTTCCTGTTTATCTTGTCTCAAGTCTAATTTAAATGACTCTTCTACCTCTCACTTCTTACTTATTGCCTTTTCTTTTCCCTTTTCTATGCTCAGCTTGTCTCTTCATGTCTTGTCTCATCTCTTCTCTGATTGTGTCACCTGGTCTCATCTTGTCTTACCCCATTTTGTCTCTTCTATGCTCAGCTTGTCTTTTTTGGACTTGTTTTGTCTCCCCTTCTCTCTACTTGTCTCACTTGGCCTCATCTTGTTTTGTCTCATCTCTTCTATTCTCAACTCTTCTCTTCTTGTCTTTATGATCAGTGTGTCTTTGATTGTCTCATCTCTTCTCAACTTGTTTCACATAGACTTCCCTTATCTTGTCTAATCTGGTCTCTTCTATGCTCAGCTCGTCTATTCTTGTTCTTTCTTGTTTTGTCTCTTCTTTTCAAGGATATCATGTTCTCTCAATGTATAACTCCACTCCTATTGCTTTGTCTCTTCACTACATTGTTGCTGCTATATATCTTATATCACTTTGTTTCCTCTTTTCTATGCTCAACTTGTCTTTTCTCTTGTCTTCTAGGCTAGGTTTGTTTCACATCTCTTCTTGATTTTTCTCCTTTGGCCTCATCTTGTCTCCACTATGCTCAGCTTCTCTTTTCTTGTCTCGTTTTGTTTTTTCTTTGCTTCTCTTCTCTCCTCGTCTATTCTTGTTCTTGTCTCGCCTCTTCTTTTCCAGTATTCATATTCTCCAAGCTCTCAGTGCCTTGCATTATGACACCACTCCTTCTTATTTGTCTTTTCCCTATGCGTTGTAATCGCTTCGCTTCTCTTATTTTATACTATTAATTATTTTAATAGTATTCCTATAAGATATATATTTTGGTAAAAGTTTTACTTTTAGAAACACTGAGACCAGTGGTTAAATCTAATGCTGCTTATACTGCTATTAACATATGCCAGTGTAAGTATGTAGACCCATTACATATGTGTGTATTATTCATGAATATGCATACGGAGCATTGGGGCGGTGCTAGAGGGGCGGGTGGAGGGGGCGGTGCATGTGTGCCTGCAGGGCCAGGTATGTTAATCAAGTATTCATTAAGATTAAATATAAGACGAAGCGTTGAGGTGCGATTGAAAGCTAGGTAAAATATGTATCTAATTTTCTAGATTGCCACCTAGCTTTTTAATTTCAGCAGGAAATTTGGCAGAAATTTGCATGGCATTTAGGCCCTCATTACAATATTAATCTTCCCACAAAAGTTGCAAGGGCTCAAAGGTTAAGCATGATTCCTACATTCATTTTACAACAATTTTTTTTTGAAGATTCTCATTTACAAAGGTCCCCATTTGCTTCACTAAGTGGTTCATAATGAGAGCAAAGATAAAGTATTGGAAAAAAGAAAAGTGAATCAGATGTGTTACTGTCTAAATGCACCTAGATCTTTACAGAGGGTATTTTCTTCTGGTAATATCAGTGAATTCATTTGTAAACATGTTTATTAAACATGTTTAATATATATTTGCTCTGAGGTATATGAATGATAGTACAAGAACTCAAAATTACAAATAAGAATTATAATATACTACAAATTCTAAGTAAGATTCACATGCGACAAATGTAAAAAATCCAGAACTCAATCTTTTATAAGTCACCTAAAAGCAATGTTATATAACAACAGAAGTGCTTACTCAAAGCTTAGACAGTAAAGTTAGTTCACCTTAGTTACTTTTTTGTCTTACAGGTTATAATATCGAAGTTCTGGGCCTTTAAAAAAAATCAGTTTGTTCAAAAATATGAAGCATAATATTTTCCATCATGTAATACAATTTTAAAATGATGTGATGCTAAATTATGGTTAGAATGGGTAGTCACGGGTATACTGTGAACAGTTGTCTTATTTAGTAATATTTATTCATATTAATGTCTAGAAGCCTAATATTCTGTCATCACTCACATCCACAGTAATAATTGAAGTGTTAATATGATAACTTTATTATTGATAACTTCCATTAAGTCATTATTAACAAACATTGTATAAAGCTTATCGGACAAGAATATAGCCCAGCTACATTTACATGAAAAAAAAATCATTACGCACATATTTTGTTATGCACTATTCTTATCTTCAGCATTAAATTTATTTAGTATAAAGGTTGTGGACGAAAACATGTTAGCAAAATAACAGCTGCGGTCAGTACAAGCTGAAGACACGAATTATAATCTGTCTAAAAAGTTGTATTCGCTTTTGATGGTGAGAACACAAGTCCCCACCCATCACTGGCAGATGGCCAATGATATTCGAAGGCGAGTGCCATCGCGCTCCTTATTGGCTGAGATGGCTGTCACTCCGGACTTTAGTGGGCAGGCTAATTGAATCGCTGAGTGCGATACACTTCTGTCCATCTCACGAGCGAGGAAGGTAGTTGCACATTACCGACTATCAGCAGTAGCTACCGGAGCCGCATGAGAAACACCGAGTGAAAGCCGCGAAACAGTACGAGGAGCCTGCAAAGTGTGCTTGACTCAAAAGTACGGAAAAGAGGAAACTTCGCATAAACTATGGCCGTATCAGCAACTCCTCCGGTGCTTTCACCGACCTCCACTCCCGGGGGCGCGAGCAGCCTGTTCCGTCCCGACTCTCTGTACTCCAGCCCGGCCGAGTCTCCGCGACTGACCAGCAGCATGATCAACTCTTTCATCTCCGGCACCGGCGGCGGCGGCACTAACGGGAACGGGCCCGGCGTGGTCCACAATAACGAGTGTAAGATGGTGGAGGTGCACGGGGTGAAAGTGGCCTCGTTCACCGTGGACGGGCAGGAGCTCATCTGCCTCCCGCAGGTGTTCGACCTGTTCCTGAAGCACCTGGTCGGCGGACTGCACACCGTCTACACCAAGCTGAAGCGGCTGGATATATGTCCGGTGGTGTGCACGGTGGAGCAGGTGCGGATCCTGCGCGGACTTGGGGCCATTCAGCCGGGCGTGAACCGGTGCAAACTCATCACCCGAAAAGACTTCGAGGCGCTTTATAACGACTGCACCAATGCCAGGCAAGTCTTAGCCTAAATCGCATACGCATCTCACATTTACGCGCTTTGGAGCCTGAGCTGCTTCTCAAGTTCATTCAGAACTAGCAGAGTTGTCTACTTGGAAAAGTTGCTAACACTTAATGATAACTTAAATTAAAAAGGATTTCATGCGTATGTAAATACGAATCTTTATGTAAATATATGTATTACACGTTTATTACATTTCTAGGCTATTTTAACGCACGTGCTCTAAACAAGATAGTTACCTTTAATATAAAAGAATAAAGTTCGTTTACTTATATAAAAAAAGTTATAATAAAGTGCTGATTGTAAACTCTCAAAACACATGAGAAGTCCTGAATGAAACTTTTGCATGAAAATTGGTTGCAATCATTTTTTTCTGCCAGCACCTGCAGTTTTGACCTCTTTTCCGTTTTGAATCAATTCATTGTCCTGAAAAAAAATAAAAAATAAATAATAATAATAATAGTAGGCTAAAATAAATATTAGAATAGGCTAAAAATAAATATTAGAATAGGCTAAAAATAAATATTAGAATAGGTTAATAATAAATATTAATCACAGCTTTCTCCAAAATCAAGCAAATAACTTTGTCCGGAATCTTTTCTCGCTGACCACTCGATCTGCTTTTTACACAAGCGTTTATTAGGCTTCAGCGTAAAAATAGTCATTTTATTGATTCAGATCAACTAAAAGCAATAATATGATATCCATTTACATCTATATAAATAACACAATGCAGATTTCAATATTTCAGCTGCCTTGTAATAAAATCTGTTTGGAAGGCAAATCTGAATAGCTCTGAAATTCTGTTAACTTGCAGGATTTATTTAACTGATGCCACAAAACAAAGATGATTGAAAGATGATTTTTTTAAAATTAGCATGCATTAAGTAAACTTTTTTTGTCTTTATAAGCTTTATAAATTAACTTCTCCTGGATCTACTAGATTTATAGTCTTCATTAGTATACGTTTTGATTTGTTAAACGACTAAATTGACTAATTGTACTTTATTGATCAAAGTGTTTAGAAACTTTTTCAGTATTAGTTATTTATTCACCCCCCCCCCCCCACACTTTTATTCTTGCTTATACAATGAATGACAGCTCTTTGGACTAGGGGTCATACTTCGGTTGTATTTCACTTTATTCTGTTATTTGCTCCACTGAGTCGGGCTCACATGAATAGCCATCAGTATCATGTATACACTTTTAACCCTTGTGATATCGAGGGCCAGATCTGGAAGTCTTGTTTGATACTCTCATTTGGATAAGGTGTTGGGCCATGTTGCATAAATCATTGAATCACCTCTCCTGGATCTGTGGCTGTGTTTGGTGCGGAGATATTATTCTTAGCTTGTTATCATGACAGATGCATTAGTGTTCTCAGGCTCCTGCAGCAATATCAGCTCATGTGTGTGTGATTGGTGTGGTGGGACTCAAGGGAGCAGTGCACCTTTAAAGACCTTTATCATCCAAGGAAAAAGTCTCTAATTGTATGTTAGTATAAAAACTGCAGCAGCTTTGTTTTTAGTGGAATAACAGTCAAAACACTATATATATATTATTAAGACATTTATATATAATATTTGTGAAAGCTGAATAAACTAATGTAATATATATATATTAAAAGACATTTAAATTATTCTGAAATCATGTGTTATTAATATAAAAATAAATAATAACAAAATAATTCTATTTATTATCGTGTCATATTTGACATAATATTGAATATAAATTTTTTAAAAATTATACAATATATTAAATGTATATATTTTGAAGTAAAGTCTGTCCCCAAAAGTTCACAATCTTAAACTCTGTATGTATTCCTCTCCATGAAGTGCTTTGCATCAGGTCTAGTATTTTCAATTTTCAATTTCCATTTTCTTACTTTCTCACAGGTAAAGGGTCAGGTATTGAAAATTGGTCGGGGCGAGAAGGTTCAGGAACGTGGCCTTGAAGTGCGCTTTTGCACAGCGGATGCGTGTGTGGAGATGCACGCATGTGTGTTTTAGGGGGAGAGAGAGAAAGAGTGCATATCCAGATGGCCATTCTGGGCAAGGTTCGGTAATTAACCTTTTAACATCCCCAGCACAACCTCCAGAAGAATCCCCCGTCACTTTATTGGGCTTTGCGCCGTTCTGAATCAATCTGCCGTGCACATCTAATTAGAAATGAGAGCGAGGAGAAAGTGAGCGGGGGAGAGACCGTTTTACAACATTATTTTGTTTAATTTTGAGTCCAGGAAAATGGACAATAAGAGAATGAGGTGCGGAACGCTGCGCTTTTCACTCTTCCGTCAGATTGCAGCATACGGACGGATAATGAAATTGCCCGAGCAATGGGCCCCCCTGAAATTGAATTTGCTCCTCGGCATCGTTGCTTTACAGTTCACCTTCGCAAGCATCGCTTTTATAGTCAGATTTAAACATCATCCACCGTCCCGCTACCAGATGGCTGAAACTAATGTGCGTGCTGGCCCCTTGCCTCCTCTCCCTCTCTCTCTCCTCTCCTCCTTCAGCACAGGCTCACTGGGAGAAGGGCTAAGCTGAGACAAATGGGTGTCTTTTGCATCGGTTTGAGCAAGTGAGCAGTGTGTCTCAGAATTTATCCTGAGCTGCCTACTAAGGGGATGTTCAAGCGGGACAGATTGTCCTATTGAAGGCAGCCAGACAGGGTGCTACAGAATTAAAGAGGTCACAGGACATGCATTTTACAAACACTTAAGAGTGCGACGCAATGGACAAAGGCATCTCATGCATGTTTAGATAGACTTACAAAATGAATAGAGGTGGGAATCTTATGGGTTGTTACGATACTGTTTCTGTTTCCTCTTAATGATTCCCTAGGAGTTCCATTATTCCACAAGTCTTTAAGGTCTGTAAAAAAGTAAATATTAGAAAAAAAGAAATTGCAACTTTTATCGCATTTAATGCCCTCAGCATTAAAAAAAAATCAGATCATATCACCTTTCACAGAACAGACAATATAAAAGTTATTGCAAAATGTATTTACAAAGACAATTTAAAAACTCTTTAGGGCTGGCAAATGTAAGGTAGTAGGCTAACTATATTATAAATAAAGCATTTTTTTATGAAAAAAAAAAAAATGCAACATAACTTTTAGGCATCTTGGAGTCGGACATGAAGAATTAGTAATCTACATTAGTTTATTCAGCTTTCACAAAATACACAAACTAAAACTTAAAGTCATACCCAATTTGAATTTTGTGTTTTGAGGCACTAAAACGAACCGACTCATAAGAGTCATTCCTTCAGGATTTGGACTACACTGATTGCGCTACGTTTTTGATTCACTAAAAAGAACCGGCTCATAAGAATCATTCAATCGGTAAATAGGACAACACTGTTATATTATATGCTACTGCATGTTTCGTCCACGTTTTAGGGCCCGACAATCATACAATTATTGGTTGTAGCTGAATGTGCTGTCTAGGTAGGGAGCTCACTAGGTTTTCAAACACAGCCTTAAAATATGCAAAGGGCTCTTTAAAACTTCCAGACTGAAACGCACAGAAAGTGTCCAAATCAGCAAACGCACGCGGCAATTACGGCTCGCTTTTTATGATATCTCAGCTCGCAATTGATCTCCGGGTTTTTAATGCATTCATTATTTATTAAAACGAAATCTGCAAGCTAAACATAACACTAAACTAGTTTGCACTTGGGGACTGCACTTAGGAAATTGAATGGGAATTACATTAGAGATGAACATCTGTGCTTGCTCTCCTGCCTCTTCGCAAAGGTGGATTGGATTAGTTTAACTGTTTTTTTTTTCCTCCACCAAGTGCAAGAACATCCAAAAATAAAAATAAAAAGTGCAGAAAGCTCTTGTCCACTAATATTTATTGCATCACTGACCAGAGAGTTACTTCATGCGGGTAACATCATAAAAATGAGAACAACATCCCTGTTTGCGTTCATGCCAGTCGCACTTTAGCAGGAGTTGCAGGAATTGTCAGGTTAAATCATAAAACGCATTAGTTGTTCGAAAGCCTGTCATCTTTTTTTTTTCGTCTTGAAGCGATTTGCTTTTTTTAGTCATTAATTTAAAATGTGTCTAATTCCCATCGTTGCCCCAGGCGCGAGCTACCATCACACGCGCAGCGTTCCAAAGATTCCCTAAAATGCACAATTTGACACCTTTAAGAATCATAATCTGTAGATTAATTTGAATTAGTATCTCACGTATGATTGATTTGGTCTGATTTTGAGTCGCGCATAAAGTTTGAAGACTAAAAACTAAAAACTTTCAATCAAAGACACAAGGACAGACAAGGTCTGCTATTACCCACGTCAGGAGTGCGCGCGAGCCTGCAGGTCTCTCCGTTCCGTCGCGCGTGCACGTGCGCGCGCTCGGTCCATATGGACAGAGGCTCAGCGCCTTTGGCTTCGCCCGAGGCACCCGAGACACCCCGCTGTCTCATCAAATCTCCTCAGATTGTCGCTCTTCCTTCTGCACACCTTAATGTCAGCCATTAATTATACATCCACCTTTTTCTGAGGTAGTTTTTTTGCAGATTCACTCTTTCCTTTACCCTTTTTGCACGGTAAATTATGAATTAATACAGTTTAAAGCATCAAGAGGGGCTTCAGTGTATCTGTATGTTAGTATGTGAATGGCTGTCATATCTCATATCAAGCCATGCATTTTGTCATCTTTTTTTTAATCAGTATGTCATGATTTGTAGCCTTACAACCTTCTTTTTTATTATTTATATTCATTTTTAAATTGAACAAACTAACAAAGATACAAACAAGCTAAATGTTCTGATATAGCTATATCTGTGTATGTGTGTGTGTGTGTGTGTGTGATTAATCTACGAATATTTGAATATATTTGTGATTCAGATGCAAAAACCTATAAGTCTGTCTGAGAGTTTTCTGAGATTATTTCTTTTATATACTTTGCACACGCACACACACACGCGCGCGCACACACACACACACACACACACACACACACACACACACACACACACACATATATATATATATATATATATATATATATATATATATATATATTAGTGCCGTCAAACGATTAATCGCGATTAATTGCATCTGAAATAAAAGTTTTATTGTTTAAATAATATATCTGTTTACTGTGCATATTTATTATGTATATAATAAATACACACACATACGTCATATATTTCGAAAATATTTACATGTATATATTTCATATTATTTATATTATATATAAATATTTGTAAGATATAAACATAACACATTTTTCTTAAATATATACATGCATGTGTGTGTATTTATATATACATAATAAATATACACAGTACACACACATATGCTATGCAAAAAAATGCGATTGGATGCGATTAATCGTGATTATTTGTTTGACAGCACTAATATATATCTATATCTATATCTATATCTATATATCTATCTATATATATATATATATATATATATATATATATATATAATCTATATCTCTCTCTCTCTCTCTCTCTCTATATATATATAACTAAGTGGAATTTATTTTAATGCATTCTTCCTTTTTTTGGGGGTCCAAATAATTTTTGGGGCCAACTTGTAAGAAAGAAGGACAGAGATTTTTAGAGGGCTTTATTTACAGGTAGTTGAACAGATTTTGAAAAGGCAAGCTGGCAGCTGGTCTTACAGACCGACTATTCTGTCCATCTCTGTCTTATTGCGAACATGTTTGAGACGTGAGAGCGCTTAACTGCTGACGGGCTCTTATAAAACAACTTGTGGCCATGTGAGTTCTCATTAATGTTGGCGGGTGCCTGTTCCAAGCCACAGCGCTTTAATAACTAGTCCCATGCGTAACCAATGAATTAGAGGCAAAGCAAAGACACATGTGGTCAATTAGTGATGGAAAGGCGCTACTTGAATCTTCTAGGCGCGGAAATCACGAAAACAAATTAAGAACGCTGCTACGTATGTGAATCTGCACAAATTACATATTGACATCCGCAATCATTAAACGATGTTTGAGGAGCATTTAGAAGCTGCAATTATGAAGTTAGCTCTTAATATACACCGTCTCGATGGGGATGAGGAATAGCAGGTGTGCGCTGATGTGCAGCGACGTGGGAGAGAGATATAAGAGGTTAAAACAGACAGATGGATATGGCCTGTCAAGAATCTCACTAGAGGAAAAATGTCACTTTCCACTCACCGTCCGCAGTTACGGCGGGAGAGAAAGAGACTAGTGTCATTTTGACTTTGGGAAAGTCTCCTCCTGAGCTTAATGACACATCTGCAGCCAGGCTATATTTATTACAGTCATGTAGAATAAAATTGATTGTCTCCTAAAATTAATTTTTGCTTTGCCTCTAGCAGTGCTTTAATGGAGGACACTAGGCCCCGTGCAAGAGTATTGTTTAATCACATTAGTATCACAGCCCCCAGGACAGCGGAGATAATTGTACAAACGAACATCGAAATATGTATCTCTAACTCTTATGATTGAATTATGCAAATGACTTATCTCCTGCCCTTCAGAGCACTAATCATCTAATTAGGACTGATGTTTTAAATGCTTGTTTTTGGATGGGGATCCGGGGAGAAGCAGGAAGCAGAAAATTGAATGTGACACTGAAATCGGCAAAGTTGTTCGTACCGGAAGAGCTGGTGTTTTCTTCCCCACCATTGTCTGTCGTTGGCGGCGAGAAGACGATTAGGGCGTTTTAGTGAGTATTTGAACGGCCCTGAAACATAAGCCCCATCTAATCCATTTTCAAGAGTTCATCTTTTTTTCTGCCAGTTTAATAGTTTAGCTTGACACTAAGCGGTAGGCGCGCGGCGCTGTGCTGGAGGGGACTAAAGCTGGTCAAAGAAGCGCTAACTAGCATCCCAATTATGCCAATTAATATTTCATGACATGTTCCGCTGCACTTCTCCGTTCCTGCGAGCTAGCAGCTTGTGATCCGCTCGCACAAAGCATTTGGCGAGTCAGAACGGAGAGGTTAGGGTAATGACAGACGAGCTCAAGTGAGCGTTTGACACTGTCTGAAAACGCTCTGACTCTCCGAATCCCGTTTTGGAGCACTTGAAAGATGTGAAGATCGGAGGAAGTGACACAGTCGTGCTTCGCCCTGCTCAGAAGAGGGTTTACAGTTGTCGCTCACATCTGGAGGCCATAATTCGCCACATTAACCCCCTCTGTCTGGCTTGGGCTTGATGGGTTCACCTGAAGAGCACGATGCCGCTCAACTTTTTCTCAGTCGTGGTAATGACCTCGAGGGAGGCTTGCTTGGAAATGACCAGCTCAGGCTTAGAAACACCCTTGTTTTGAAAGGCCTTGCAAACTTAAACACTGAGTGTGATGCACTGAATACGGATGTTGTGGAATTCTGCTGATTTAAATTCCACTGCTCCACATGTGAACATACATGAGGTTTTGTAGAAATTATGAGAATAACATTAACAGTCTCAGAAGCATCAAACGTATCTGTATTGTGTGTATGAATTTTTGTGTCCAGCTGTTATACTGCATATGTATTATTATATAAATGTTATTGTAAATGAAAGACTGTGTATTGTGTATACAGAAAAATCAGCAGTAAATATAAATTATTTAATTATTCATAATAATTTGTTTTACACACCAAAGTTTATTTATTTATTTAGAGGTCAGACATTTAATTATTTGGAAATATTTTGGAATATTAATTTAATAGTTATTGTAATTATTAAAGTGTACTCTCTCTATAGTGTATTTAATCTATATCAATACATTCAAATATTATTTAAAAAAATTTAGATATTTGTTTTAGCATTTATTTATAATTATTAATTAATATAATTTTTAAAGTATAAATGGTTTCTTACCTCTTTGTGGTGTATTTAATCTACAACAATTGATTACAATGTTATTTTAAAAATCTATCAAATATTTGTTTTTATATTACACACAAAAGGCCAGGCATTTGAATTTGATAGAAATATAATTGAATATTAATTTGATAATTAATATAGTATTTAAAGTATACATTGTAAACAAACACTAAATGATGTTGCGTGTCAATGCTAAAAACACTCAATTAGCATATTAATGATTTCACTAAATGCTCGGTCAGATTAAAGATATATTGAAGTCATGTTGCAGTCAAACATGGAAACATCTGCTCGCCCTGGATTATTAAAAGAAGAAGTAAAGATGAAAGCAAGGTGGAATGTAAGGAGAGATAGGGTCAAGGAGGGTTTGGGTGAGTGTTTGTATGTACGCGAGGGTCTTTCTGCGCCTGGGTTCAATCAAGAAAAGCCCAGGGTATGTGGTGACATCATGGCCGGTTTGGTGCTCTCGTCGGATCTGTAAGGGATTCATTCTGTCTCTATCTGCCCCAGGCAGCCCAGCTCCAATTACCACCCCCCACACACACCCTTCTGCGCACCACCATCCGGAAGTCTGCAGAATAAGCCTATAAAACTTTTAAAATCCACCCAGGAGCGCTGCACTATTCACATCACATAGAAAGATTATATTACACAAAATGCAATTATTTCAGACTAAAGCAGAGGGTATGAGCACCTTATGATGGAACGCAGTTGCCAAATGTTTTACAAGTACTTTGATCATGTGACCTCCACCTGTAACATGCTACATGTCTCCTGTCATCCTGTCTTTGAGATTCCTTGGGCCTTCAGTAAATATACCGTCAAATTTGAATCAGCTTTTTTGATAAAAAACAGAAGTATATATATAATATATATAATAGTGTTCTTGTAGCTCAATTGGTAGAGCATTGCGTTATCAAGCGCAAGGTTGGGGGTTCGATTCCCTGGGAACACATGATATGTAAAAATTGATAGCCTGAATGCACTGTAAGTCGCTTTGGATAAAAGCGTCTGCTAAATGCATAAATTAAGTATATATATTATATTAGATATTACTGTTGTTTTAAGTTGATATCAAGAATGTACATGTAACTGACAGAAGCCTCAGACTTAATTAGCTTTTTAATAATATATAATATAATATATATTTATATTTATATATACAGTATATATTTTAACTCAGTTACTGAAAAAACCCTTAGCACAAAGATAGCTAGGCCTATAGTGAGCTATTTACAAATGAACAAAACTAAATGTAAGATTTCAATCATCCTGCCACTCCTAGGTCATCTGAATACTTTTAATAATGTCAATTGAACTTAAGTTAAAACATATGAGCCATCTTCAGATTTAACAGAAATATTCACCCTGCTTCGGTTTGCATTGCGCTTCATTTGTTTCTTAGTTTGAGAGAGATTCAAACAGTCCTGAACGTGAATCATGGACATGCTCAATAACAGCTGCTTTTATGTGTTTTCCATTCTCAGGATTTTTCCCCGTGCCCTCAGAAGTATGATGATAGTTTCCGTTAATAGCGGCCCTAGGCCTGATTGGAAACATGTTAAGCATGTGCACAGACTGTAAATTGGAACCACACTAGAAAGCAGGTTATGTGCTTGTTTATTCACCGTTATGATGGCCGTGTCTTAAAAATGCCTTACAGAGACTCTTCATCCAAAGGGAAAGATGGCTAAAGACCACACCCCCACACAAACCCTAATAATAACAAACTTTACAGAGCTGTAGATTAGTAAAAAAATGATTTAGCTCTTTTTGAATTCATAAAACAAATATAATTAGTTACACACACTGTCATCAGCAGCTTTCATCCATCCAGATGGTTGTTTTTCTACTAAGCGATGCGTGGTCAGTGTGTGTATTTGTATGTATGGATGTGGGCTGATGTTGTGCATGTGTGTGTATATCCGAAACCGTGTAAATATTGTGTCTGTCAGTAGCAATGGGTGTCATTTGTGTGTGTATGTGTGTGTGTGTGTGTGTGTGTGTGTGTGTGGGTTCTCTGATGAAAACAATCAGGCCCTGTGTGGTTTCATTACAGGGTAATGTCTCGCCAGATTGTTACGGATAGTTAAAATGAAATGAATGAATTAGGGAAACAAGGGGGAGAGCATGCACAACACTTTATTGCTTTCTTTTGAAGACACAGTGACAATGATCTGCCTTCAGTTTAGTGCATGTATCAGATAACATATCAGAAACTACCTCCGAGTGAGTGTGTGTGTGTGTGTGTGTGTGTGTGAGTAAAGGTAAAGTGTGTGGGCTCGTCTTGCGCTACATTCCTGTCAAATGTAGGATACATTGTCTTTCACCTTCCTGTCTCTGACACAAGTGTGTGTGTGTGTGTGGTGTGTGTGTGTGAGTCTCAAACTAATTTTTAGATCCTTTCTATCTTTTGGCCTATTTGAAAAATTGGATTCAAGATAATGTCATCAGTACATTGTAAATATATAAATATATAGAAAAATAGAATTTTGATGCCAAGGACCCCCGCATATTTTTATGCATAATGATCCATTTGTTTTCATTGTAAGAAAAACAAGGTATATCTATTGTTTTATACATATTTAAGGTCTTACAAATTTGTTTTGTATGATATTTGTATTTTCTTTCAAGTTTTTCTCTCTACTTGTACACCTTTGTAGCCCCCTGCGGGTGACTGGATCATAGTTTGAAAACTGTTTTAATTAATTCATATTATAATAAATGGAAGTCCGAAAATGTAAGTTCTGCTAAAAAAGAAATATAATTTATTATATAATTAGGTTTGGAACATACTATAAATTAATAATTTATTAATAAAGTTTCGTGCAGTTTAAAAATTATCTGTCAAATATTTGTTTGATAAATCACTTAAAAACTTTACTGGTTATTAAAAAAATAGTAAATGTGTTCTATACATTGGGGCTAATTCATTAAACATAAAAAAGAATGAAGTTTGGAGTAAAACCATTGTCACATAAATTGCCACATTTACTCGAATTGGATAATATACATATGAAACAATTTACATACAGATTTGTTCTGCTTGTGCCTTGTGTTTAGTAAAAAACGTCTGATGAGAATAGAAAAGTTTCAAATAAAACTACAATATATGAGCATAGACCCAACTTACGGAAAAAGCGACATATGCTTTGTTGTGGTTTATAAGCAATTTGCAACAATAAGATCAAGTATAGTTGAAATCAGATCAGAGTAACTGTAATTGAACAGAAACTAATAGTAGTGTGTTTTTCACTGTGCTGTAAGTACACACACTCTTCCTGGTTTTCCCATGGTGCCTTAGTGTGAGATTGCAGTGTGAGGGATGGCAAGCACACCTGACCCATCTGTTCCACAGGGGCTTTTGGGTAATGGATGGGTCAGAGCTTTTTTTGATGTTTTATTGAAAGATCACCACGGCTGTCCTGGCTTTCGCCTGACTATAAATCAGGGTCCTCTGTGGCCTGCTGGACTGTCCAGAGTGTGGTTTATGTCAGCCGGGGCAGGAAGGGCCTCCGATCCCATCACTCCGCCTCACCTATATCACCCACACACAAACTCACACACACACAAACACACACACACACACACACACACACACACACACATACACACAGCACTACCGCCTCTAGAACAGCCAATGGGACCTCTAAACAATGTGTCTGTCAGACATACACAATATATGCAGGTATCAGTCGGCTTTCATACTTCCAAAATATATATCAACGGTAGCGTATCACCAGTATTTTTGAGCTTTTTTTGCTATTGTGTTTTAGCAACTGTTTAATATACTCTCAAGTGTTCATGAGATATATATCAAATTGCAACGGTTAATCAATGAGATCAATATAAATCGATTGTGAAAATAGTGGACACGATGTTGTGATTGATCAGTTGGGTCTGTTCTCTTTGTATGTTAAATATGTTTTTGCATGCACTTTATAGCCTACATATTATATGTTATATAACCTTCAATTGATTTGTTAATGATTTTTTTAATCCAACAGATTAATAAGCAAAATTGTTGCACTTGTTCATTTTTTTTTAAACAAGAATTAAACATTTGCTTTTGTTAAGTAGAATAATTGAGTAATTGACTAATATTTATTCATTCATATTAATCAATCAATTATCGTAAATTCTAGATTATATAAATTGAATTAATCTGTTTTAAATAGTAATGTTGTAATAATGTATTTTGATTACATTGAAAAATTGATATCTGAAAATAATTGGCTGATTAATCAATGAGATTTTAGTTGTATAACTTGTTGAAAGTCATGTTGTCATTTGTAAGTCGCTTTGGATAAAAGCGTCTTGCTTAATGACTAATAATAATTGTAAATTACATGTTTGACCAGACTTTTAGCATTAAATTGCTTAATATATTATTTTTTTTACCCTTTTAACGAGTAATCTAACAAGTAATCAAGAGAGACTGATTATCAAAATAGTTGTTAACTGCATGTTTTTAGGATAACACTAGACCAGATGTGAGATAACTTACTTTTTAGTAAATGCTTTTGAACTTTTAGGTAATTGATTAATCAAAAAAACAAAAAAACAAAAACAAATTGGCAGCATGATTATCAAAAGAGTTGTTAGTTGCATCAGAGTTTTACATTTAGGTACACATTGTATGGATTATACAGCATTCATATAATTGGCTCTTGTAGTTGTCAGACAACCATAAATTGTTTTTTTCCCTCAGTATACTGTTGTCTTTCTGGGCCAAAAGCATCCCTCTCACGTTTGTTACACTCAGAGTGCTGATGCAGCACAAACGGTCTGGTTTTCTCACCACTCTCCCTTAATACTGCTGTTAATGAGAAAGTTGATGTAGTTGAACGTTTAGTTAATAAATATGTCAGACTTTTACCTCTCTCTTCCTCCCTCTTTCCACCCGTCGTCTCTCTCTTGCAGTTTCCCAGGCTCGCTGAGAAATCGCAATTAGTTTTAGATTTACGCTACGATGACAGACAGTGGTATATAAATAGAGGTTAAACACACAATTTACATATTAATTTCATGATTCATTTAATCAATGATTTATGTGGATATAGATTGCTTTTAATCCGCCTCTCAGCAGCAGCGTTTGCTCTCTCGCTCCCGCTCTTCTCCGCTCTTCGCCGAGCATGACAGAATAGAGTGCCGAACTCTTTCTTTCCCCCCCTCTATCTCTCTCTCCCTCGGTCTCTCTTTCCTCGGAGCTGTTCAGTGGCTCGGAGAGGAATGCGAACGGAGGGGCTCCAAACGGCACTCCTAATTGGTTTAATTTTTCAGTGCGTGCACCGAACCTGACACTCGTTTACTGCGCACCGCTGTATCTCCTTTCTCTCTCCCCGATCTCCCTCTCCGCTCTCTCTCTCTCCATTAATAAAAGGGTAATAATCGCTCCGGTTAAAGGGATGGTAATGAGAGCAGTGGTTATGGTGATTGGTGGCGGCGGTTGTGTATTCATAACAGATCTCTCATACTGAGGCAAGAAGGCTGTAATTGAGCCATGATTGAGACACATACGCTCCCCTCCACCGCACACCAAAGTGGGACCAGCGGGAACGCCAGGGAACTGAACAAAAACGCATCTGTGGTGGCAAAAGACACCAAGCAAGGCTAAAGATTTAGGCAATTCTACTTAAAAAAGTACGTAGATAAAGCTTTGAAACCATCTTTTTTTAAATATTGAAGGTTTTGTCATCTTAATTTTGCACAGTAGTAGCCATAGGTTACGATTTGGAGGGAACAAGATTTGGAAATTTTTGGAGCACAAATTTCCTTGACCTTTGGCCTTTGGTTCTGTGATCATTAGAGACTTAAAGATCACTCAGACCGATTAATCGGCCGATATTTGGACACTTCCAAAATCTAGCAATTGCCAATTTCTAAATTTTCGCTGCTGTTGGCACAAAATTTTAGCAATTAGTGTTCATTTAGACTTCAGAGCATTTGCATTGACTGAAAGAACTCGTTTTGAGTGTCCTGTTCAGTGCCTGATTGGAAATCTCAACAGCTCGTCTTAACCATGAAAGTGTTATTTATATTATATATGACATATCCCATGAAATAACTGAAGCAACAAAGAAACAAGTTAAGCTATCATTGGTTCGTGCAAAATTTTACCCCCTTCAAATGTACAATCAGAATGTTATCGTGATACATTGTTCTAGCTAATAAAAAGAGCTTTTTAAACCAAATAACGCTACAGTATGTTACACAAGTAGGAAATAACAATAGCTTGTTAACTGTAGGCTAACTGAAAACACAAAGGCTTTTGTAATATAATGTGATATAATGTGATATGAAATTTAAAATACATTGATTTATTGATATTTACTAATAAAATGATTTATTATTTCCAATGAAATTTGCTTTAGCCAATGGAATGGCTGTGGGGTCTAAAGGTCACAGGATTCTGTAGTCGGCCATTAACAATCCTACTTCATAAGTAAGTTCAAATGTACAGTAATGTTTATCTGATTTTTATTGGCTTTTATATTCTCTAAATATACTTTACTACTTTATACTTTACTATAAACTATACTTAGTCAATGGATTAAGCTTAATTTTCTGTTTAAGTGTTACAATAACACCCCACACTGTATTCACCACGTTTTGACATCTGTCTCCTGGGTACTGTTCATACTTTATTCTCTTATCATATTCCACATTTGGCTGAAAAATATATGTGGTACATCCAAATGACAATCGCTAGAAAAAACATGTTACTTAAGTGTTTTATCAGAGGATTCAGACAAACAGACCTTTTTCGTAAGTCGTAAATGAAGATTAAAGCTCATGTTGGCAGAGAAGGAACAAATTGGGATGATTTATTGGTGCTGACATGAACGTGTCACTGCTGGGGGAGAGCAGAATAAGAGAGAAAGAGAATGAGAGAGAAAGTGGGGGAGGAAAGGTGGAATACGGAAAGGCGCGAGATAGCTGTTCATCTCGCGGAAGGTAAATAATGGTCTTTAATTATTTGCTGGCGGAGCTGTTGAAAGCTCGGGCTGATACTGTCATTGGGACGACGCAGCTGGTATGACGTGTGGTTAGGAATGTTAAAGGTGATAATGGTGTGTGTGTGCGTGTGAGAGAGCATCGAGGGAATGTATCTCCAGACGCGTATGTGTGTGAATGATGGCTTTGAATGTAATAAAAACACACTGGAATGAAGCGGCAGGTAATAGGGCTGTGTTAACCTCCATCCATTTAAGAAGAGCCCCAGGTCCATTGATTGGACGCCCATCGGCCACATATAAATCCATCAGTTCAATCAATAAATGACTCATGATTGAATTGCATCATCATTAGTGTTTATGACAAACCATCTCTCCTCATTTGGCCTGAACAAAAAAGACTGGAAAGAAAAA
Source organism: Carassius auratus (assembly GCF_003368295.1). Lineage (NCBI taxonomy): Eukaryota > Metazoa > Chordata > Actinopteri > Cypriniformes > Cyprinidae > Carassius > Carassius auratus. The sequence goes on from NC_039263.1 coordinate 1,027,916, forward strand.
AAGATGTGCTCACTTGTGACGTCATGGGTTAGGCCAAGACAATACGACACAATCTACTGCATGCTTTTTTCTTGCTTTAACTTGATTTTTGAAATATGCCATCACCTGTAGGGCTGTCACTTTTAGATCGAAAATCGATTGCACAATCGATCGGACCAACCAAAAAAAGTTAATAGAAAATAGGGAATCGATTTTAACCAAATATGTACACTATTCATTTTAAAATTTTAAAAAATAGATGTAACAAAACTCACAAACAAGCAGAAAAAGAAAATAATTCCCAAAGTGCAGTATGCCTTGCGAAAGCTAGACAGAAAATACCAGCAATTTTACGCGCCTATAAGACCCAGTTTCGCCGAAAGCGACCTCTCTGCATTCACACCAAATGCGAATAGAGCGTCTGTCGCGAATTATTTCAATGTTAAGTAAATGTAAAGACGCGTTTACGCGCATCTGGAGGTCTGAGAATTCGTCTCATTCGTGCATCTAGTTACATGAGATTCTGAGTTATGAAAAGGACCATTGCAAGCTGACAGCGACCGGCTTTTGTGGTGGAAAATTGGCAGTAATACCCCCACCTTGTGCAGCTGTACCTGAGTGTCCCTGGGACATCAGTGCGGTCAGAGCCCGTTTTCTTTTTGAACAGTTGTTTGAAATGGATTGAATCATTATTTAAAATAATCTTGGAGATTTTTGAATTGCCTAAATCATAAATGCTGCCGGGTTGAAGCCTGCAGTAAATTTTTTTATTTTGTTATGGCAGCCATCCCCTCTGCATGTATATTTTTTCGAGAATGTTGCACTCCTGTTGCTGTTTGTTATTCTGCACGCAACTTCATGCCAATAAATAAGAAATATTGCTGACTTGTGCGTTTCCAGCACTCTCTTTACGTTCGTCTGTTATTTGACATTGAAAAAGGAAACGTCTTTTTTTTTAGACATGGAAAATCGATTTTACAATCGATTCAATGAACGCTTATGTCTTAAAAATCGAAAATTATTTTTTCACAAACGTGACAGCCCTAATCACCTGTCTGATTCATTTAAACTTATTATTATTATTTGCAAAGCCAATATCAGTAAATTCAAAGTGCAGTACATTTCATACATTACACATTGTACATACTGTTTTGACTATGCAGCCTTATAATGTGAAATATCTCTCTGCAGATAAGAATTCATAAAAACTCAGTAGCAAGAAAAACATCATTTTCCATAACGTGTGAAGTTCTGGCTCAACCAATTACTACAGAAGGTGGAGCAAAAGGCATGGTTGGAGTGTTTAGGAAACCTGTTTGGAAACAAAAATGTTACATTTTTAATTTACATTTAAAGTCAACATTCACAAGCAATTTTGTAATTCCATATTGTGAAACAGGACACTCAACAAGATATTGCAACATGTCCTCCAACCATTACGCTCGTATAGGTCGTTTGTCCAAATCCCCGAAATACGACCCATCAGAGCGTATACTACAATTGCACCTCTATTGGCAAAAGGTCGTTTTTTACTCTTTTATTTGCACTCTGATTTGCGTTTTGTGTAGCTCAGTTGGTAGATTATTGTTCTATACATTGATAGGTAATCAAGCTATCATCGGTTCGATCCCAGGAAACGCACATGCATGAAAATGTATATGCTCGATAAATCATAATTTAGCATGATTTCTGTGAGGGTTAGGTTTAGGGGTGGGGTTAGGTGTGGTCATTCGAACGAATAAGCATCTAGTAAAATATGTAGGAAATACTGTGAGATCGGTGTAAAAAGCCCACACATTGTGTTTAAATAAACGTGCGTATTGATTGGTAATGACGTTATATGTCATTTCATGACGACAGACGCAACGCGATACTGTCATTATTTGTACGCCCGCTAGTGGGCGCTTAACTTTAAAACGTAAATATAGGTCGTAATAAGGTGCTTGCACAAACAACCTATATCGTCATTTTTTGTTGGAGGACAGGCTCAGATATTGACAGGACAAGACTTCTTGGATTGTGAAAATGTCTTTTGAGAGGCAGAACAAGTAATTTTATTTTGGTGAAAGTCTATGTAGATTTCTTTATAATTGTCAGTAATGTGAGATCAGGATATTTGGATGTTGTTTGTTGATTACTATATATGAGTCTTTAAATTCTGCATGCTGTGAGTGTATGTTTTATCAATTTACCACTCTGCAGAAAGAATTACCCTGAACGCCAGTGATTTGCCAGACTGGCACCAGGCATGCTGGCATGGGCACAGACTGTGAGCCAGAGGAGGGCTGTTCGCACACCCTTACCTGCTGTAAAACCCAGCCCAAAAAACCCAACCGCAGGCACGATCCACCTTTTACGAGCCCCGTGCAGCTCATAACATACAACGGCTACACATGGGAAAGTGTGAGTGTGTGCATGTGAGTGTGCACGTTTTTGGCAAATGCGTATCCTGGGATGCTCGCACGGCCATGCTAATATCTCTCGTAACTATTTCAGCTCATTAATTTTCCCCTCAAAGTTTCCTTCAGTCGCCCCTGCGCAGGGTGTACGGTGCCTCTTTGATATTCAGAGTGTGTCGAGCCGTTTGGTCGAGGAGAGCTCTCTGAATAGACACAGCTCAGAGTTTAATAACTCTAAAGAGGACTGATGCGTTTGGTACAGCTGTACAGCGAAACATATGAAGAGGAGTTATCTGGGGTTAACTTTATCTGATCTAGCTTACAAAACGGTTATGTGTCCAAGTCAGCAATGTGGGAGACACCAAACTACGCAAGCTTGCTGCATTAACACTCTCTTACATGCATGCACACATTTTTCACTGCATCACAAACATTCAGAGATTCATCAGGTAATGTTAATCAGTTCAAAATGCTTTATGCATCTACAATTATTTTTCATCATGTTGAATGGCCAAAGAAGCATTAACAAATGTGAAATTGTCTTCAACCCCAGAGATGCATCAACTGAATCGCTTTGCATGTAACAACTTGTGGATACATTTTTTTTCCAGAATTTTGCTAACACCCAGATATGCTTTGAGTAACATGAATCAGTCTGAATTGTCTGAAATGTGTACTTGCATTTCTCAGCATTTCACAAACACCCAGAGATGCATCAACTAATGTAAATCTGCCTAAAAAGTCTTACTTTTTTGGTTTTTCAAAATTGCTCAAACATGCATTTTTGAGCATGTCACAAACTTAGCGATGCATCAAGACATAAATCGGTCGGAATTTTCATACACATACCCATATTTGGAAGCACGAGTAATATATTATATTTCGAGTAATCAAGTGATGCAAATTATCTCAAATTCATGCAGACACATATTTTGTACTGCATGTTGCAAAAATCCAGTAATGTGAATAAGTTTGAAATGTGCTTACATTTTCTCAGTACATCACAAACATGCACAGATGCAATGTGAAATATTCTGAAATGTTTTGCATGCATTATTACATGCACATTTTTATTGAATATCACGAACATATTGTGATTCATAAAGTACTTGTTTGAAATATTTTGCGCACACAAGTATTTCCCACCACATAACAAACACTCTGAGATGCATCAAGTAAAGCAAAATCTTTTGCATGCATCCACACATTGCATTTTTACTGCATGTTAAAAAAATCATTAAATAATGTGAATCAGTCTGAAATAACTTCCAGAATATGCATTTATCAGCATGTCACAAACACACAGATGCGTCAAGTCATGTCAATCATCTAAAATCTCTTGGATGAATCCACACACTTTTTTTTACGGCATTGTGTATCAGTCTAAAATGTCTTACACATACCCATTTTTTTCAACACATCACCAACACTCTGAGATGCATCAAGCAACATATGAAATCAGATCTTCAGAGCAAATGCATGAAGACACCTATTATGCATATTAATGCATCCACGTTGTGTTCATCTCACATCTTCTCGCCCAACTCCAGCTGAAGGACACCATGGTCATAAACATACACATACATGGAATCACACAGACATGTCTCTATGCAAGCATTGCATGGGAATGAAAGCGTGTGTATTTGAGCAGAAGCGCATGATAAAATGGGCCGGTGAAGAAGCGGGTCAGGGTTAGTGTATACGCAAGGTCACGTTTAAAACACACGGGTTGGAAGGGCCCATAAATCAGCCTGTGCATACGGCTGCCCTCCGCACTGCCTGATTTAACACCTGCGCCCAGACCTTCCTTGTCAGGCCCGGCATTCTTTATTACTCTGCTCTGCTCACTATAGCAGCAGCGCAGATAGAGTTCACCTTTGAAAGAGCCGCAGTAACTCTCTCTCTTTCTCACTGGTGTGCTATCTATCTCCTTTCTCTTTTCCTCTCTGCCCTATGGTCACAGTTCAGGGAGTGGTCAGATATGTGCAGGTAGAAGGAGAGACGGTCACGTACGGGAAATTGACCGTTTAATGCTTCCTTATGGTAAACCCGGGAGCAGAATTCGACCGTGTTCACACATGTGTGGTTGGTGGTCTTGAACTGTTATTACTGTTTGGTATGTTTTGTGAGTTGCTTTTGTCTTTGTGATACTGAGAAGAGAAGTTCAAGCTGCATCGGTGCAGTTGATATGACCTGCTGTGTGAAGATTCAAAATTTGTCGCTGGGGTGGTACCTTTACAAAAGGTACATCTTTGTACATAAGTTTCCCTTAAAGGTGAATACGAGTACTTAAAGTGTACACATTAGTACCTAAAAGGTAAAGTACCACATAAGTGACTTTTGCACCTTTTTTGAGATTGTTAAACACTATGCTTTTTAATAACTTGAATTGACTCTTAATATGCAAGCCATTTTAATGATCTTGTAATGACCATTTAATGCTTTGTTTTGTTTTTTTAAGCAGAATGTGAATGTGTAGGTGTGTGGTCCTGAACTGGTTTTGGACTGGTACTGTGCAATAGACAAATTACAATTAACCATGGTTTTGATACAGATAAAACCAAAAAACCTAGTTTTTACAGTAACCACAAATTAACCATGTTTTTGGTACTCTAAGCGTAGATTAACCATTGTAGTTTTACAAACGGTCATCAATACGACAATAAACATGGTTTCTGTATTTTTACTACAGTAAAACAATGATTTTTATCAGGGATGTGAGCTGCAGTGAGACATGCAAAACTGTTTAAACAATTGGCAAGTTATTTATAGTGTTTCTGTAGCAAAATTGGTAGAGCATTGTATTATGAAGCGCAAGGTTGGGGGTTCGATTCCCCAGGAACACATGATAGGTAAAAATTGATAGCCTGAATTCACTGTAAGTCGCTTTGGATAAAAGTGTCTGCTAAATGCATAAATTAAAATGTATAATAACCATGCATGCCTCACACCATTTTAGACACTAAATAGAAGGCCACATACAGGAAATAGACAATAAAGCGCTTTCATTTTTTTAAATAGAAAGCAGAATGCAACTGTCTTTTTAAAAGCAAAAAATTATTAGAAGAGTGAAAACTTGTGTTTTATGTATTCATCACAACATTTTTTTTTATTGTCCAGAAACTGAGCTGTTCTTTTCCCAAACTCAACTTTGAGGAAGAACTCAAAGTGAACAAACACCAAAAGTTTTCATCATGTCCATTTTTTTAGGTCACCGCTCCAAGCAGTCGCAAATATCTTCCGTCTTCTTTGACAAATCAGGATCTGGGTTATAATGTATGTTAAATAATAGAGCTCACCGGAGGTTGGGTCTTTGCTCTTTTGTCATCTGTAATAGAATCTTCTTTTGCCTCATTTCTTCTGCTGTCGCCAGGCCGGAGGGGCCCGAGGGGGCCTCAGGGGGACAGTGTGTAAGAGATGGACTCTGTAGCCAGGGGCCCAGAGTACGAAAATGCAAATTTAGTTTTTGATGGATGATAAAGTTGGCTATAGGATGATGGATCGTAAGAGTGTGAATAATGAGAATTTAACAGAATGCAAAAATCTGTGAAGAGGTACAGTAGTTTGGGATTAACTTTTGTTATTATTCCTATTAAAGTTACAATTTGAAACCACTGTAATTTAAACATACTTAACAGACAATACATAAAGTCAAAAATGTGAAGCCTGTTTTCAACTTTTTAATGCAGCATTGAAATATTTCAAGCTCATGCCGCCCAGTACGCCCACAAAGCGCTTTTGTGTGTGTGTGTGTGTGTGTGTGTGTGTTCCTTGCTCGACTTGTCAGGTCCTCCCTAATAGCAGCTTTACGAGTAAGTCTCAAACATCTGACCACTTTGTCATAATGCGAACGTGCTTGTCAGCAGGTCTGTGAATGTCTTACAGGATAGTTTAATTATAACGTCAGGCCGCGATACACATTCTCCGTCGACTGACTGGCAGGTAGTCGCTCCGCCCGCCGTTCCGAGACTGGGAAGAAAAAGAGAAAAAGTCGGTACTGTTTGATTACCGTACCTCTACGGTCCGTGGGCTACAATTGTTCTCAACGAAGCAAAATGCGAACGCTACCGTTAAAAGAACTTCGGCAAAATTCCTGTCACAGATGTAGCAGTTTCACGCCTCTCCTGTCAAGAGCCTCTCGCTTCAGTGCCGTTTCCGTCCAAAATGTAGTCCTTAGCATTGTTCGGCATTTCTTCCTCAACAATAGTTCTCAAAATGATGAGTGCTATTATTTGCCTGCTTACACTGACACATAATTGGATGGTGTCTCCCTTAATCTGAGCTGTTAGGCAACAGCGTTGTCAAAACGCTGAACAAGTTATGAGATTAATTTCCTATAGAGCATTGTGAGCTTGTCACTCACAAAGTGCTCATGAATTATTTTAGGGGCGCACAGAAAGTTTTCACGTCACCTCGAGACGAGTTCAGAAAGATTCGCCTTTCAAATAAAGTCAGTTGCCAAGCAGAATACAGTTTGAGCTTGGTAAATTGATTATTATAAGGTTACGGCAACGAGTATGTTCGCATTTACTGCGAAGCTACGCTTAAATATTAATGTGAAATGATGTCATTATAAAGTCAATACATTGTCACAAGCTTAAAATTGAATTACCGGTCCAGCTCCGCACTGTAAAGATGCATAAACTATTGATAGAGTAAGAGGATGTGAGTGACAGTGGTTTTACCACGGATAAGAAGTGTTTTAGGAAAAACGCACAGCAGCAGAAGCAATATGATAAAGTTCACCAGTGTTCAGTAAGTCATTGGGTTCATTAATAATAATAATAAAGTTTAAAAAACAATTATATTTGTTTATTTAAAAAAAAATCTGAGTGGTGCAAAACCTTTTTTTAGAGCAAACAAAAACTATATATATATATATATATATATATATATATATATATATGATATTTAAAATGTGATATATTAAGTATATGTCAAATAATATTTAAAATTTTATATATATATATATATATATATATATATATATATATATATATATATATATAAATATATATATATATATATAAATAGATTTAAATTTTTAACATTTAACTTTCTTAAAAATACATTATTCTATTCTATTCTATTCTATCTGTGTATATAATTCCATAGGGAAAAAAAATGAAATGCTTATTTTTCCAAAAGTTAAACGGTCATTTTGTGCTGACTTTAAAGAGTGCATGTGACTTTACTGCTCTAGAGACATAATAAATCTCAAATTTATAAAACTGACGCTTTTTCAATGAAATCAAAATGACCTGTTTCTGATGCGGAATGGCTTGATATTAAACCAATTAAACGTCATCAAAGCACAGCTGATCATGAGTACTGTGAAACCCATCCTCCGGGACTAAAGTCAACGGCAGAACATTTTAACTTCACATCTGACAAAGCACAGTAATGCATTAAAGTTGTATTATCTGCATCCTCATCTTGCCGTTTCTCTCTCTTTCTCCTCATGTGGCGATCCGTCCTGGATGTTCCTGGGTTCCTCATGTCAGGTAAGTGCACAGAACCACACTCACACATCACAGACGTCTGTTCAGGCACTTTTGGAAACACGCGGCAAGAGCCACTCGCAGTAAGGAATGCAGAAAGAGACACGGGAAGGTCATGATGTCACAGCCTGAAAAATGTGCCATAGATAGGGGTTAAGAGAAATGTCCACTTCACACACACACACGCTCGCTCCTGAGAGGGCCACGAACAGCGCTCCTTTTTTTAGAAACAGGTGCTGCATCGCATTTCTTCCCCCAGGCCTCCTGCAGCAGATAATGCACGCCATGACATTTGGTCCGGCTTAATACACCTCTTTGTCACAATCGCCAGCGTAATTGTCTTCTATAGAGCGGCATGCTTTTAATTAAAGTGAGTGGTAGGCTCTGACAGAAATGATTTATTTCATGCACTCCGCTATCGGGTCGCGCGCAGCCGCAAACACGCACGCCTCTGAGTGTCTCGGCGCACGGGGCAAATTAATTACAGCAAATCAAATTAAACAACGCCACCAAATCACACTGTCTATCTGTGTGTGCCGTGGCAGCCCCAACAAGACGTTTATTAAAACGAAGCAGGAAAACGAAGGAGAGAATGAAGCGTGGAGAAGAAGCGGCGACGGTTGGATGGAGAGGGCGACTCAATTAGGGAATTAATGCATCGTGTTTGAAGTATGGAAGTGAAAATATGACTGATTCTTGTTGGTATGTGAGAGCGTGCGTGTCCTTTTCCCCCTCTTTTCAAGGTTGGGTTCAGAGGTTATAAACGTTTTTCGGCACGTTTGAAACTCTTAAACCGAGTCCTTTTAGATTGATGTGTTCATTTAAATCATTTTTATTTCAGCAATAACGCCCCTTTCTTTAGGTTTAAATGCACTTTTTGGCTTTCTAAAGTAGCATTAACACAATTGATTAGAAGGCCGTATGAGATGGGGTCCAGCTGAATGCACACCAAATGTTTAATTGTCTTAAGGGACCTAAATTAGCCCAGTTCCTTCCCTAAGCTTTGTCTCCGATCGATCTCAGGAAAAAGAAGAACTCGCTAGATGCATTCGTTCTCCCTGGCTCAAATATCCCTATTTCTTGTCATCTGTGTTCGAACGGTGGCTGAACAATTGCACTCTTAAACAATAGCCTTTCTTTGCTCCAGCAGCACTGTGTTTGAAAACATCCTGTTATTCGTTTCAATGTTATAAAAGTTAATTAATTGTCCCATCCTGTCTGCTTGGGAGGTACAAATGCAGGACTCGGAAAAAGTGATTAAAGTGCTGCAGATCAGCATGAAAAACAAACAGCTATCTGTCATTCGAGGTTTAGATCTTTGCGCGCTGGGTTTTGGTGATGGCTCACAACAGCGATGGAGCAAATAATTCAATTAAAAAAAGAAAAAGTAATCAAAGGCTTTGGATTGCAAGTCAGTTTCAAAGTATTAAGCTTGAAGCCAAGTCAAGTTCATTTAAGCTTTGCATGATTTGTAAATACATCATGCAATTTATTTAGGTTTTTATTACTTTATACATTATATTAAGTCATAAAATATGACTTGTTATACAATATCCATTTAGCAATATCAGTCTAACTTGAAGCATAAATGGCCATAAATTAAGCATTTCCTAGAAACAAAACCATATGACAGTTAAACAGTTAATTTAGACTTATTTATATTCATCATTTTCTTTTTCTTTTTTTTTTTTTTTTTTTTTTAGGAGAATTGGCCTATTAAAAATAAAAGGTCTTAAATTGATCGGTGGAGACTGTACAGAAAACGTTTAATTTTTGCTAGCAAATGTTATTTTAATTCTGTAAAATGATAGTAATAAATTAACTAAACAGTTTTTGATGTTATGTGTCAAATTGTCCTTTTTTGTTATTTGTTTTAAGTCCTGATAGTTTTTATATACACAGTATTATGGTTTTTTAATTACATAATTGCAATAATGGAGGAATATATATGTAAATCTGTAACAGATAGCACAGTAAACTGTTCCTCTTTCACTTTGAGCATTTCTATGTGAGTTTAAGTGCGGTTTTCAAACGGAGGAGGGCAAGAATTTTTTTCACGCCTCTCATGGTGAATTTCTCTCTTGTTTCTTGTTGCTGTACTGTGTGCACAAAATGAAAGATTCTCTCTTTTGGGCCACTCCTGTGATTTTTAATTAAATAAGGGTCATGTGTATAGTCCACCTCCCACGTTTAAAGGAATTTAATCTGGAGTCAGGACACAAGTGTGTGTATGTGTGCGAGTGTGTGTCCCTCAGTCTCAGCCATGTCACTCATAGCCGTGACCCGCCGAACCCCGGGGCTGTGCGGGTCGGTGTGAATGGAGCCGTGTGTGTGTGTATGAAAGATTGAAAGTGAGACAGACTTGCACCTGCACCCTTAATAAATGTAGTCAAGCAGCCTGGACATATCTCTTATTCCCCCTGTGTGTGTATCACATACACAAACATGAATTCACAGATCGTTTACTAGTATGACTTTCCCACTATAACAGCTTATATCAAACAGGACAATCATTCACTTGGAAGGTTTTTTTTTTTTTATTATTAATTTTTTTACTATATATTCACCCTGATTTTGTTTGAAACCTGTCTGGATGTTTGCTTTCTGTAGAACACAAAATGAGAAGTTTTAAAGAATGTTCACGCTGCTCTTTTCCATGAATGGGGACTGTGTGCCATATCCCAAGTGTTTTGAATTGATATGATATCTTTGTGAACGGACCAAATTTTAAGATGTTTTAAAATGATTATGAAATTAACTTCTCACAATTAGTTTCATGAAAGTTTTTTATATGAACACTTAAATACCGAGATGCATACTAGAAATCGTGTAGCTTTTGTGCAGATGCCATTAATTTGCAGCTTTGAAAGATTTACGTTCATAACGTTGGTGTAAAGATCTAATTAAAAGCAAAGACTATGAAATGCATGTAATTCAAACGAAGCAATTATTTCAATTTTATGCTGACAACATTACCATAGAGACCTGCGTCATGTCAACCCCCCTCCCCTCTGTACACGAATACACTTCATTAAGCCTGTAGTTTATGCTGATCAATGGTTGGCAATTACAGCTCAAACCTTTTGAAAACCTTTCGAGTGAGAGAGACACAGAGAGAGAGACAGAGAGAGTATTATTGAAAACTCCTGAACAAATACTGTGTAATTGGCTCGGGCCAGCAGGGTAATTGGCTTGTTCAAAGTGGGGAACCCATAGAGGAGAAAGTCAGGGGAAATGTTAATATTGCACTATTGCTTAAAAATTATGATGACATCAGCAACGAGTGGCGGTAAGGTAAGCATGGATGGAGTGTCGACTTCAGACAGCAGCAGGTAAATAAGCATATCATTAACAAAGGATTGTTAGCGTGTATTTTTCTCAGGGGCTAATGTATTCAAAGAGGTGAGCGGAGTGGAAGAAGAAAGGCGGTTTTGCGCTGAAGTGTCACTATTGGAGTGGAGGAATAAAGGACTAAGTAATATCGCGCTGAATAAGGGCTTCTGCTCTCTCCGGAGGTCAGGGCCTCCCTGGTGGCCGGGTACGAGTCGGGGGGCTGGTGCTGATAGTGAGCTGTGCCACGAAATAATTATTTAACACTGGATAAACAAAGAGAGGTTCATGCATAAACAGACACAAACTTTGTACTCACACAAACACACAAAAAAACAATGCTTACACTGGAAGTAACACAACAAAATGTCGCGCAACTTTGTAGACACAGTGAAACACAGTGTTCAAATACATCTGCACGCACATTTTATTAGCTTCATTGCAAAAGTTTTTTTTTTGATCAGGATTATTTGTTCATTTTCAAGTGAAATAAGTAAAACAAGATAAATATACTTGAAGCAGAATTTTGTAGGATAGTATTAAATATTCAGAAAATATATCTATTATGAATGTTCTCATTACACTACATCTCTCTCTCTCTCTCTTTCTCTCTCTCTCTTTATAAATATAAATACTTATTTTTATCAGAAACAAAATAAAAAGATATGTAAATATATCTAAAAATAAATGTAAAAATGTATTTTAATATTAGATTTTACAAAGTAATAATAACGTGCATATTGTAGACTGAACATACTGTAGTATTTCATATTTTAAGGCTACCTAACACAAAATTGTTTTGCTTTTTTAATATATATATATATATACACACTCCAACCCTCAACCATAGTTTTCCTTATGCTCCTGGTTTCTTGGTCAGATCCACACACATGCACACCTCATTCACGCATTTGAGGCTGGCTACATGTATTAAACAGAAAGAGAGAGAGAGAGTGAAAAAAAAGGGAGACAGGGGAGGCTGTATTAGTTTTGACCTCCTCTGGGTGAACTGAGAAAAAGAGAGATTTGATTAAATGGATGCCCAGGGGTCGTGACCCTGTCTAAACACACTGCAGCCCTCAGCATTAATCAAATAATCCTCCAGAAATGTTGACCAGCGCGACACTCCCCACCTTCCCCATGCATATACACAACTTGGGGATTTAAGAGTGCCAGAGTGTGTGTGTGTGTGTGTGTGCAAGTGTGCAAGTGTGAACAGCAGCCTTGGTCTAAAAAAATATCACTGAATTTATGCCACCTATTTTTCACACAGTCACAGTTTTCCTAAAGGTGAAGGACTCTATCTTTACATATGGGAAACAATGAAGAAACTTATGCCTAAGAAATGGCAGGTTTGTAGTTTTCATCTCTGGAGAAATGCACATTTCAACTCTTATATCTTATTCGTATCTCATGAGGAGGAAACAGTAAAAAAGAGATGTATAAAGGTAGCCAGGGATGTAACCAAATAGAAAAGATTATAGAGAACCAATCATAAAAAAAATGTCTTTGCTTGTTCTGTGCTGAAAAGTTGCTGGTCCTGCCACCAGCAAAACTTAAAACCGGTCATCCATGGTAGTCTTGCTGGTTATGATAGTTAACCCCTCAACTCAACTTTTTTTCTTAAGCACTTCCAATGTAGACCAAAGTGGTGTACAAAACAAGAGAAAACCACCATCCTACCCGGTTGTACAGCACCACAAAACCCCCAAAATGCAGATTTTTAGCAGGGTTTGTAAGCAGAAACAACTCAAGATACAAGAGACAAGGTTTGACTACATATTCTGAAAAGAACATGGACATAGGTCATCATGTGCTGGTCACACAATAGGAATTAGCCAGGCCAAAAATGCGGCCCGATTCTTTTTGTCACTGAGTGGCTTCTGACAATGGATGCTGTCTGCCTGCCGCAGGCCAACAGAAATTAGAGCAAAGACCAGCACTGTCAAGTGTCAGAGCGAGAGAGCCGGACCTTTTGTGATGTTTCTAGCGAGATTAGGGAAAGTGTGCTTCATTGAGACCTCGGATTTATCAGTAATTATCACGCCGCTGCTTCCACACAAACCTAAGCCTTCTGGGGGCGAATGGGGGTGGCAACTCATTCCCCAATGCATTTTATTTTCATTAATCATAGACATGTGAAGTCTTAACTAAGCCCCCCCAATGCTGGCGGACTATTGGCATTCTCACTGACTGGACCCAAGTATGCAACACAAAAAATGGCGGGGCGGTATGCATGAGAATATTGTCTGTCCAAATAGCTGCCCCATTGGTGTGCATTCATTCTTCTTTTATTTGGGCGCAGGAGCAGAGGGAGGGGGGTTGTAGTTAGGAGAGCTAATGTGGGTGAATTACGAGGGAGAACCTCTGCAGCTGAAGGCCTGAGAGAGAATGGAAGTCAACGGGAGAATAATGGCTGGTGTGACAGTCACGCCTGGGGCAATTCGTCTGTCCTCTGTGCATGCCGCTCACTAAACAGTTAAAGATTCACGAGAGGAAGGTGAGCATGTGTGCGCGTAACAGCTCCCTGGGTAATAGGACTACAGCGCAATCGCTGGAACAACAAGGTTATTCTTCAGGACGTTATTATGACATCTGTGTGCTAGTTAAACAGCTTGCGAATATGCTGATAAAACTGGGAGCTAATTTACAGTGCCATAAAGCCAACTTCACCTTCAGTTATTATCTGAAAATATTTATTATGGACTGTTAAAAAGTCTGAAATTAAATGCTTTATGGCCATTTATTCACAAACGTAAAGCAAGCAGGGGCCCCTGTGGTTATTACGAGTCTGCTGTTTGTTAAAAACAAACTGGAATAATATAGATAAGAGCATGGTGCGAGGGAAGGGAAATTTCTGCGCTCTTGGGTAAACACGGCTGCAGAATCAATTCACTAATCTGTCCATTCTCTCTGATTGAGGCCCGGTGCAGGAAACACAACGTGTTCACCCTTTTCCTGTCTAACCTTTTCTCCTTTCCAGCACTCCGTTTTGAAATTTATATATAGAGCGAAGGCGGTCTTGAAAGTCTGAGGTCATTTATGTTTTCCTCCGCATTCGTAATCCCTTAGCACAGGCTTGAGTACCAACTAAGAGCCTCCGGCAATGTGACTCTAATGTGCTAAGCAAAGGTATGTTTCACTGTAGGCCAACCTGTAGGTGCATTGAGAAGATCCTTTTCCAAATTAAATTTGAACCGTAAAACTCTGACGACTTCAATGCGTTATCGTCAAAGTTCTCTCCACCGAAGATACAGCTAATTGAAAACGAAAGTGGCGCAAATTGAAAGCGATACGAGAGATACTTCTTTGATATTTGCAGATATCAGTTAGTTCTGCTTATATAAGCTCGCATAAACAGTATGCCGACTTCTATCTCTGCCTGACAGAGTTTCCTACGAAAGAACATCGTTTCCCCAAACGTGTGAGAGTTCTGTGAAAGACAAGAGAGATTATGCTAATCAGAGCGCTTTTTGATTCTGCATCCCCGGGGGTTACTCCCGCAATGGTTATTTACTTATCGCGCCATCCAGATAACTGGGCAAGATAATGGCCCCCACTACATATCACTGGCTTCATTTCACCACTAATCCTCTTCCCCTCCAGAGTTGATTCCTCTTTTGTCCAAGTAATGAGCTGTAAAATTTAATAATTCACTTTTTCTTCCTTGTGTGGAGTCACTCCCGATCTGAGAAGTTAGTCTTAAACTTGAGTCTAAAACTGCCCCAATAGCGATTGATAGGAATTGCGAAGGTTAAGCAACTGTATAGGTTTTCCCCATTTCTTAGCATTCTCTTGGATCTAAATAGAAGACCATATTTTAAGCAGAGAGCACATTTTCTCTACAGATCACCGCTGAATGCTTTTGTTATCGGATGTTTCCATGTTTTGTCGTATAGTTAAGAACCACTGCTTACTGTAGAAGGCCAAGCTAAACTGTTGGTTTTTTCGAAAAACCTTACCTGTTGACAAAGTTTTTTCCACCCCTGGACACAATTGTTTCCTAGTTACAGATCAGCAAACCAGTTGTTCCTGCCTGGAACTGCCAGAAAACCTTTTTATGGTTGAAATGATTTGACAATGGTCCAGGAACCATCACTGGAACCGTTGGTGGAAAATTGGCATTTGTGGTCACAATTCCAAAGTAAGGTTTATCTCTGACTTGCACCAATGTTGAAAGTTGATGGTCTTGGATAGTCAAGGCTTGTGGGTGTATGTTGACTTGTGCTGAGCCGTTGTATACAAGAGTCCTTGCTTGTACAGCCATTTGATTCTGTTGCCAGGGAGGGACCACGCAGAGCTGTTATTGTCTAATCTGTCCATAGTGCGATATCAGCTCTGTGATTTATAGTTGATGTTGCTTTGAATGGTTCCTCTTAAGTGTATGAGTATTTGTTTGTTTGCTAGTAAGATTCAGATCCCCTTTTCAGGCCTATGAACTGATTCTTGAGTTGTTCGAGGCAAAGAGGAGTCATACCTAAGGATGAGAAGTGTAGGTATGTTGAAAAAACTGCTGATGTGCCCATCTATATCTCCTCTTTTTTCCTATACTACTTCCTCTATTGCACTCCCCCCCCTCACCCCAGCTATTTAGGCTAAATGGATACCTGTAATTCATCTTTGCACTCCATGTCAAGAGCGTTTATGTGGATTCTGAGTGTTTCTCCTTTCTCTCTCGCTCTACCCCCCTATTCTCAGCTCTCATTCCAGCTTCTGATCCCAGACAATGAAAACAATAGATGGGAGCCTCTCTTTCGCTCGTCTCTTTTCCCACACCCCACCATTCCCATTTTATGCTCCGCCTGTCGGGACTCTTTTGTGGACGGCATTAATTCCGGCCACGCTGGATAAACTTTCAGCAAAAACAATACAGTCTTGTATTTGTTTATTTATTCGTTTAGTCATCCTGCGCTCTACGACCATCTGCCTAGTGTATTAACATACACAAAAAACATTCTTTTTAACTTTCATTCCTATTAATATTTACATATAATGCTCTTATTTTGTGAACAAGGCCTGTAGTTCTGGTTCATTTTCGAATTGTTGCGTAGGAAGGAGTGACGTCAGTAGCCTTTGTGGGGTTCACCATAGCCACATAGCCGTACATTCCACCCAAAGGTCCACCCTTGTGTTCAGATCACCCAAATGGGCTGGAAAAAAGACTGTTATCCCAGCAGTGGCAGTATAGTTACAAAAGGATGTTTATATGGCTGGCCCTGTTGATATTAGATTAAAATAATGGAATTTGACCATCTTATGGAGCCATTTCTGGACTGTATTAGAAACAGACCAGATCACAGCACAGAATACACTCTTTTTTGTGGAATGTTAAAATGTGTTAAATGCACAGGAAACTTGTAGCTGATGTATTTTTCTATGCTAAAATACATTCTTCTGTCCCCAAAATGAAACTTTTTGTCATGGTTTACTTACCTTAAGGTTGTTCCAAACATTAATGACTTACTTTCTTCTGTTCAAATGTTCATATTTGTAAAAGTAAATTGTTAGTTATTTGCCCTGAAAACAGTGAAGTCTTTTAAGCATCCATTTATTATATACAGTAGTAGGCCTATACAATTATATGCTTCACTTTTGACAAAAAAGTAATTCAGTTAAGTAACATATACATTACTGTGAAAAACTTTTTGGTTAAATTGCTTTGCATATAGCTTTACAAACAAACACATAAGCCCCTTTCACACTGCATGTCGGACCTGCAATATTTCCGGAACATTGCCGGGTCGCCTTCTGTGTGAAAGCAACCACGTCCCGGAATTGATTACCGAATTGAATCCGGGTCGGGGACCTAGTTACATTGCGGGGTTCGACCCGGGACGAGTGCTGTGTGAACAAAAGCCAGATCTAATTCCGTGTCGAAGTGATAACGCGCGACTCTTTTACCGGCTGTTTTGAAGGAAGATCAACATTCGCGACGAAAACATATGTGCAAACTGTAATGAAGCAGAGATCAGTTAGTTCCTCACTTTCCACGCTGACGCCGAGATCGTTTGCTTGCTTCAGTGAAAGTATAACGTGCCTAGCGTTGTCGACTCATACATTACACGTCACGCGCTGATGTCACGTGTCGTTACGGGATCTTCAAGGGTTATGTGTGAAAGCACACACATATACCGGGTCATCACTGGCAGTGTGAAAGTGCCAAATCTAGCGACCAGGGAACAATTGCAGGAACACTTTACCCCTGTATTTGCCGGAATGGCAGTGTGAAAGGGGCTATAGACTGTCCTATTTAAGTACCGTTGAGGATTTTTGACAATATTTCAGTTTAAAGATGTTGCTTGATCAATGAATTGTCTCAAAAAACAAACAAAAAAAGTTTCAGTGATGCAAGTCATCACTCATAAAATTGTATGACTTTTTCCACACCAAACTTGTTTTGTTTTTTTAGGTACTTATATTTAGGCACAAAAGCTGTTGTTTATCATGTTTTTAGTTGTAGTAGCTGTAAATACAGTAAATAATTTACTGGTTATGTAATTAAATATATTGAATCCTTAAATATCTTCACTGTAGTTGATACTTTTTGTAACATTTATGTGTAGCTAACTACTTTTCCAAAAGGGTCTCTTTTTTCAACTTTATGAGTAGCTCTTAGCATACGAAAACAAATTTCAGCTTTCTCTACACTGATGAAGCAAATACCCCACAGTTTAGTCCTAACCTTTTAAAAACATTGCAAGGCATTATGGGTTTCCAGTCAGCACCTTATTCAGCATCCCTTTATGCTGGTAAAATGCAGCTGATGGCCGCCTCAATAATTCACGACTCTCTCTGTGTTTGGTCATCATTTTCATAGGTGCCTGTCTTCTGGGCTGTTTTCAACTGCTCCATCATGTTAGTATGAATAATACATGTAGTATTATTTTACATAGGTGTTAAGTTACAGAGGGGCCGTGCTGATGTCCTTGGGCTATAATGGGGTGGGACACATACAAAACAGTGACGTGCCCCAGAGGACAGGGCAATTGTCATTGATATGAGGCACACAGGTGGACATGTTTTCAAGCTTCTTGAAGCATTTGAAAATGCCTGTGAGGCAACAGTATGTATTTGAAAAAATCAGGTGAATAATGATAGCAACAGCTCTGTTGCTGTTTTTATAGATGCACCAATAATCTAAATATCACCAAAAACTCAGTAAGCTATGTTTCCACCCAGAAATGTGAATTAAACTTATGCACAAAACTGGAATATCACATAAAAAACATTTGCGAATAAAGCAGTTTCCATCCAATGAGTGAAATGCAACAAAATCGATACTTCCTGATAAACTGGCACTAAATATCTCTAAGAAAACTAGAAGAAGCCACTAAATGTAATCATTTTCATTTAGAATAAATCACTTGTATCTCAGAGAGAGCAGACGTAACACAATAAATTTGATCATTGCTTTCGGAGGTGGATGCCTGATGTTTGGGAATGCAGTCATGTTAGAAAAACTTGTTAATAGAATTTCCTCAGGAATTTCACAATGACCAAAACAACATATTGATGCTGTGCACCTGATCCTGTCTCATAGCGCAAAGTCACATGACTTTTTCAGTGTGCATGTTGGGATTTATTCAGTAACTGTGTTTAAATCATAGTTTACATACACATTTTTCTCATTGGATAAAAAGTTTCCTAGTTTTCCTATTTTTTATGCACATTTTTGGAATTTATGCGATTTTGGTGCTTCCATTCAGCGTTTTTTAATGCGATTTTCCAAAATGCGCATGGAAATAGTGACAGTAAGAGATTGTTATTTGCTTTTTTTATATAAAAATTAATAAATAAATAATTAAATTAAATTAATGAATTAAATATTAAAGTCGTAACATTCTATATTTTCAATAGAGAAAAATATATGAAAACAAAAACAAAAGAGATGCAGTCTCAGGCATTGATGTAACAGGTGTACAGTAGATCTATATCAACATCCCCTGCCTGCTTGTCCATCTGTCTGTCTGTCCTGTCCTGTTCTGTCTGCTCTCTTTCTTCCTCGCACCGCTGTGTCCCGCTGACCTCTCTGTGGACCTTTTCATTACTGGCATTCCAACAATGTATTTGTGTTAAAAGGAATCAATTAAATTCAAATCTCTCTGAAAGCAGGCTTTGCAAGAAAAACACAGGCCCGTCAATGTTTAGATTGTGCAGCCACTGCATCTTTTTTCTTTCTTTCCTTTTTTCCTCTAGCTTTGTCCCTACATGTTCAGGTTGTTCTTTTCTTACCACTTTTTTCTCATTTGTTTTTAATAAATGCAAAGCAAAAAGCCAACCGACTTGATTGCTTTAAACAAAAGCGCAACACATTCAGACAACAGTATGCTCTTTTCTTTTCATATTGCATCGTTGTTTTTCTTTTCCTCGTTGGCCTCGTGTTCAGGGATGACCCCAGGTCGTACTTGCTGAGTAATCCATGCATGTTTGGAGACCGAAATCATTTTGTAATAAGGAAAAAATCTCAGTAAACAGAGATGTAAAAGTTTGGCCAGGCAAGGGAGTCAGGAAATGAGGCTTTTGATTTCTTGGAGTTTTGTTGCTAGCGGGACGAGGGTTAGCAGAGGGATGGAGGGAAAAGGAGGGGTGTTGTTTTCCTAATCCATTTGTTCCATTCCTTTGGAAGTGTTTGCATATAAAACCGTCTTTTTTAGTTTTTGACATGCTGAGTTTCAAAGTGAATCGAACCGCATGCTCGTTGTAGGGTCATCAGCGGAGCACAAGAGGAAAAGTTCCCCACAGTCACCGACTTTTAGTGAAGTTTGAGCTTAAAATGTGTTACATAGTTCCTCCTACTGTATCTCAGCTTTACTGCATCTGTTTGTCCAACCAATGGAAGTCAGAGTGGGTTGTTTTAACAAAAGATGTGTTGTTTTTACAGTTTATTTGGTGATACTGGTGACACACTGCACCTTTAATTCCAAAGTAGATATTGTAATTCGAAATTCACCATCACGAAAGTCCAATTTGACAAAATAATATCTAAAAGAGTGCCAGTACGGAACCTGTCAAATTAGCAGGTCGCTAACTTGAAAAGACACCTTAGAAACATCTCTCATATGCTCGGTGGTTGTCACTGTAATTTAGAACAAAGGTGTATGAATGTTAATTGATTTTCTATTTATGGCAGATGTCAGGTACTATTTATAATGAAATTTCACAAGCTAAAACTTGCGAAAGAAGCCACGTCGACAGCCTCGTTCTCTCCTGCAGGACCGAAGCTGTGGATTTCATTAGCAGCCTCACACTGCTACGGTTTGATTCTTCACAGGCTCAAGGAAGTTAACAGAGTCAACAGGATATCGCGTTGTAGGGAGAGCGCATGAATGGACTTCATTTCCCAGATATCCCCAGTCCAAACATGAGAGAGTGCTCTCCTCAACCCCTCTCCCCATGTGTCCTTTCAACCACCCCCTCAACATTTTTCCTTCTATCTATCTCTCTTTCCCTCTCTATCTCTCCTGTGGCTTGTGCAGATAATGAGTCAATGGCGCACCAGTGTTCTTGTAAGCCCCTGTAAACATGGAGCTGCGAGGAGTTCAAAGGCTTTGTTAAATTATTGACATTTAATTGGAGGTACTTTTGTGCCGGGCCGCAGCTCAAATGCTATTCGCCGGCCTGGGCGTCACCATGGCAGCTAATGAGCACAACAGCCATTCAGGCAGTCAGGGGCCGAGGTAGGGGCCTCCAGGGTCTGGAATACTTTCATTGTGTCACACAAGTGCTCCTGGACACGGATGAAACGGGGAGGCATTTTCACGTTTTTTCTGGAAGGGAAAAAAGAAGAATTGAAGTGCTGTTAGCGATATGTTGTGAACTGAAGAGGGTAAAAGAGAAATACGATTGAATCGGCCGATACCCAGAGGAAGGGTTTATTGCTCTGGGGTTATTGCTCTTTCATAGGCCATGAGGCTTATTTTTGGTCGTGCTTCATCAGCTGGAAAGAGAAATAAAACAGACACAGAAAAGATATTTGATGGCAAACGGAAAGAGGGTTGAATCAGGTGATATGATGAGAATTTTTTTAGTTTATATTGAGATATCAGAGGTTGTACCGTTTAAGACATTCTTGAGATCTTTTATGAATCTCTAAAAAAGATCACCAGGGCCTTTTCCTCATCTCTCCTGAAAATGAGGAGAATTGGGTAAAATTCGAAATTTTCTCTCCGTTTAATTTAATTGGTTTCTCTGATAAATATTTGGCATAGTTAAAGGGGTCATATGATGCTTTTTTAAAGATCATTATTTTGTGTTTTTGGTGTAACAGAATATGTTGACATGCTTTAATGTTGAAGCAGTAATGTACAGTTAAATACTGTACGTTATTGTAGGTCCTCTATGCCCCGCCTCTCTCTAACGTGTCATTTTCTACAAAGTCCCTCCTTCTGACAAGTGCGGTCTGCTCTGATTGGCCAACTGACCCCATGCATTGTGATTGGCCGAACACCACAAGCACTCGTCAGAAATGTTAAGCCACTTTCCATGATCGCGAGCTTCATCTTTAAAATAAATGTAAAGAAAGTTAAATGTCCTTAATTTTACCATCAGTTCAAGTGCGTGACAGACACAGTGATGAAGCTCGTATGTGTTTGCAGTACACAAACCATGGATGGTTAAGACAGCTGACTCCACTGTGTGTCCCTGTCTCTCTCTCTCTTTCTCTCTCACACACATGTGGAAAACTCTGCATTTCAACATACAATAACAAATACTTAAACTAATAACAAAACATACTTACAGTAGCGGATTAAGAGTCAGAATGACCTCCCTCCTAGGTTCACGAGACGGTCATCCATAAAATGCATTACTGTTCTGTTGTAAGTAATCTTAAAGATTCCTAAATGCATCTACTTTGGGAAAGCCAAATAAAGTGCTTTTGCTTTCACCTAGATAAACACAGCATCTATCTGACATGACTGCTTCAACACTAACTGTGTTACTGAAACCACGCCTTCGTTCTTTGCGTGAACATAGTGATGTAGAGATGTGGGGGTGTGTTTGATTGAGCCGTTTTAGGGTGGTGTGGTAGAGTCTTTAACTTTTATAAAGATTATCTCTTTGGGTTGAGACTTTAGTCTTTATAACTTTACAGAACTTCTTCATGCAACAAGAACTTGCAACACTCCAAAGAGAAAGGAAAAATTTAAATCACATCATATAAGCTCTTTAAGAGATTATTTGTATGTTGTGCTTTTCATGAATGCAACATGATCTTAAGGCAAAGTGGCAGAAGGCCGTGTATCACCCTCGGCGTCTGTCATCAGATGCAGAACATGCACTACACCGGTCCCACTCTCCATGCCTTCGCCTGCACTCCTGTCTGCCCACCCTGACCTTGTGGCGAGCGCTCAGGGGTCGCGGCGCGTCGTGCAAACGTGCCGATAATGCTGTTTACATAGTCTTTAAGTGGGATGACATTACACAGGGGCACAGGGCTTGGCAACCCTCAGAGGCAGAGAAGAGCTCATTTCCATAAGCCTTGTCTATGCTAAAAAAGAAAAGAGGGATGAAAGAACGAAAAGAAGAAAACGTGTGCTCGTTTGTGTGGGGAATGGTAATTGAATTGAGCCGAAGTAGAGGACAGGAGCGTTAGGGGGCAAAGATGAAGTTCTCTGCTCACCTCCAATGTGGAGATACGCTCAACCATCTAATATCAGAAGATCGGGGGGGGGTTTATTGTTGCAAATAATATAACCAAATCTATAGATTTATAGTTTTTTTATTTTTATATTACATTGCAATACACTGTGTATGTGATTTTACAGTATGCTTCAGTCCACTTTTCACTGTTTGAACTTAGCAGGTCTCCAGTAAGGGTTTTACTATGTGTGCTGCCTTTTTTACTGGCTGTAGAGCTCTGATCCGCACGTTTAACAGTGCTGTTTGCATGGAAGGGCTTGTATAACTCTACTGTAAAGTTAAAGAGCAGGTTATATGTTCTCAGCTTCATCCTCTAGGAAAGCAGTGATAGAGAAACCTACTGATAAAGATTTACAGCCAAGGTTAAAATCGACACTGATATAATATTGCTTGATCAGGCTGGGATATCCCACGGCTAACTGGCGAGTAACCAGCGGGGGTGAATTAGTAACAGCCTGAGGTTTTCTGAGCAGTCTCGATGCAGAGGTTTCCAGTTGTTGGCCACATGTGGAACCACTCTGGTGCATGTAAGTCTCTTGCTCTGCTTTCAATTTATGCCCTTCCTCAATGATTGATAGTTTTGAATTGGACCAAATATGTTTTAATGCATTAAAGAATTCTGGGGTTAGAGGAAGTGACAAAATGGGGCCTCGGTGTCATCACTTACGAGACAAAAGCCTGCCGGTTTGCGGGTTTTATAATTTTTTTTTTTTTTCTTTTTTCAGGCTTCTAGCTGGTAACTATATATATATATATATATATATATATATATATAGTTATTTAGGTGCCATATTTGTAAGTGAAGTGTTAAAGTCACATGACAAGTGACATCACTTTTGGATGCAAGCTTAAATTTTTTTATGAACTTTTGATGTTTCATTTAAATATAATTATATTCTATAACTGTATATTATATAACCTAATTAATGATAAAATGTTATATATATAATTATATTTTAGATGTGTGTGTATTCTGTTTTACATAAATGTAATACTAATAATAAATTTTTACATTTATGAATACATTTATCATTTCAAATAATATTGACTGTATGCAGTAATGTAGTCAGTTGGTCATTTTTGCAGTAATGACTACAATATCTGACAAATTTTATATCTACTTACTAAATTGACATGAAATATTGATTTGAGTTGAAATTATTTGATTTAGTTAGAGGAAAAAGTCCACAAAGTGTTCTGAAAGATGTTAATGTAACATACTGTAGAAAGCTGGTTGGCAGAGACATTGGTCAGATATAAATTACAGCAGCCATTATGCAAAAATATTTGACCACAAAATGAAATAAGTAATCGAGTGTTCCAGAGAGCCATGTAATAAAGAGCTATAATGTAACTACATAAAGGACATCTGACAGGCTTAAATTCATGTTTTAGCCAGCCGTCTTGCCATTAATAGATCGGAGGGCTTCAAATTAAGATAATAAATTATTATAAAAATAAAAAAATAGAGAGGCAGTGAACAACATATATGAATTTAAGCAGAAGTAACAGTTGCTCTTGCACAGGAAAATAAGATGTTAGCTGTCAACACATTTTTAAGCTCTTGAACACAGTAGACATCATGAAGTCTTCGCCTGTTTTTCAGCATATCACTCATTTACAGCATTTTTACAACGATGTGCTGAAGTCTGTTCCATGATTTTTTGGACCTGTGTGTACGCCCCCTCATTCCTTCACACATCTGCTTATTTAACAGCAGCTCTAAACTGAATGGACAGCGTAAATGCTGCACAGTACCGGCCCGACTGAAACGGGCCAAACCGCTCTACAACATCAAGCAAGTGTTCGGAGGAGGCCAACCCTGTTCCAGTTCAACTCAGTGTGATAAGTTGGCGTCTTGAGATCTGAAGTTTTTGAGTTTTTTTTTTAACAATCTCTCTCGTAGATTGATGCCATTCTAAATGTTGTGTCTTAAGAGATGGGCGCTTATTCTTTTTAGTGATCCACTGTGAAGATTGCGCTGATGATAAGTCATTCCGCTAATTGCTATGAAATTAGACTTTGCCATCTAAGCTGTAATTACTTCAAACTTACTTTATATTCCTCTCAAGTTTACACCTCTCGCCCACTCATCCTCCTTCATCTGCTTCTCCTCACCTCCCTGTACACCACTGAAAGCCTGACATCTCTCTCTCGCTGCCGCGTTCGTGCAGCTGGCCGTAGTGCTGAAGCGGCACTTTGAAAGCCCAGTGCACACAGCAGTCGTTGTAGCCGGGACGTTTATCGGATTGCGAGGGAGTGCCCTTGTGGGGACAGCGGCAGCGGTGCGGGCGAGATCCTGTCGATCAATGCGGCTCTGCATTTGCATTACAGTGCACGGTTAACTACAGATCTGAGCATTGATCCCATGTGCTAAAATGCACTCTACTGAGCCAGGCACGGGGAGCAGCGAGAGCAGGATGAGAAGAGAAGATGCAGCGGATCTGGGAAGAGAGATGCTAGAGGACTTCACAACTTCGCTTTAAAGCCTGTTGGGGTTTCTGAATCCTTGAAGATCTGATCTGATATAGAAATGGGCAACACTAAAATGACTGGCCCCATTTAGATCTCAGTGATGCCTAGTGGGTATTCCTAAAGAACTAATGCTAAGGCTCAACGTATACTTAAGTTTTTACGCAAACGCATGTGTACAAAACGTGTGACATAAATTTCATCATCAGCATAGTAAGCACACAACTATATTTTTTTAACCATGCTTACTTAGTATGCTCAGTTGACATATGGATCATAGTTTGTTTTGCGTTAATTTTGTGGCTCCCTTTATTGTGTTTTTGTAAAATAAATAAAAAGATTAAACAGCTATAAGCTGAATAAATTGTACAGAACAATGATATGACGTGATCAAATAGCAACCAGCAAAGAGCGTGTTTTGAAAGTTTTTATACCTTTTATAGATAGGACAGTAGAGAGACAACAGAAAAGCACTGGGTGGAGAAAGGGGAAGGGGATCGACCGGAATCAATCCTGGGTCACCGTGAGTGCCATTATGCTGTACGTCGACACATTGACCACGAGGCTATTGGCGCCAACAGTCCAAGTTTTTTTTACAATGTCACAATTATTACAGTCTTATCTAAAAAGGTGATTAATCTTCCATTTTTATGTGAAGTATATCTGGGTGATGCTTCTCTTTTCATATGCAATATTATGGGTTTTACTGTAATCTTAAAGCACAGAACAGAAAAAGGCCTTATAATCGGCACTGGGCCATAGACTACAGGTGTCTTGAGTTCGGATCCCGGCTTGAGGACCTTTCTCCATCTTGCCCCCGTCTCTCTCTCCCACGTTGCTTCCTGTCAACTCTAAACTGCCCCCCCCAAAAAAAATATGTTTAAATCTAACGATCCGTTAGAGAGTAGAAATTAGATTTCAGTAGATAAAGAAAATAGATTTCCACTGTTTTAGCACACGCACACACACACACACACACACACACACACACACACACACACACACACAAATAAATATAAAAATAAATAAGTGGACCTATTTGAAGAAAAAACTAAAAATGGCTGCAATATTACATCAACAGAAATGAAAAAATAATGACTGTTTTCAAACAATGTTTTTTAAACGGATAGCACCACCCTAAACTAATTTCTTTTAATTTTCTTTAAAAAATTACTAATTAAAAATTACTTTTAAATACTTTACCAAAATATTCTGGATAGAGCTTTTTTTTTTATTTTTTTTATCTTGTTGAAAGAAAACGGGGGGCTGTCAACAAGCACCAAAACTCAACTCTGTATCCCACAATGCCTCTTGACAGTTCAGACTCACTAAATTAAAGAACACTCTTGGCAGACAAGTGCCCACGCCTGCAGGACGATGGAGGAGAAACGGTCCACACAAGATCCATCATGCACACGCTAATGAAAAAGATTTATTCATGTTTCTAAAAGTCGGCATTAACACTGCAGAATGTTAATGGACGAGAATTTGTGGCTGCTTTCTGGAGCACAGTTTTTCTTATTTATGATGTGTGTGGGTTTTAAGGCGTGGTCTTCGACAGATATGCTGTTGTCATTTTAATATGCATATATGTGTTTGTTTAAATTGTTAACATGCAACAAAGTAGGCAGAGATACATTTAAATAAAGCCAATAAGTGACATTTTAATGTAAACCAATTAATCATGCCTAACTGTCAATAATATTGCAGCAAGATTGAAATTCACCTTCATTAATACCACTGAACCAACAAGCAATAAAAAATCAATTACAAAGTGAGCTTCACATTTTGTATATCATATTTTAATGCTACATTTAGACCTGTTATGGTAGATCATAGGTAGATCATATTTAAAGGGAAAGTACACCCAAAAAGTATTATTATTTTTTATTTACTCAAACTTGTCTCTTTCCAGCGTTCCCATGTTCATCACAAAACTATTGTATGGCTTCAGAGGCCTTAGAATGTAGTATATAAGTTGTACGGGCTACATACATGTCTTGTGTGGTGCTTTTTGTCTCTATTTAAAGGCTTGACAGCACCAGACTCTCCATCCACTTTAAATGAAGGAGCAAAGCAAACATTCTTCCTAATATCTTTTTTGTGCTCTATGGAAGAAAAATATGGAATTATAGGAATGAACATTAATTTCCTTGAACTATTTCCTTAATATGTTTTAGGAGTGTGTTGGCTTCCTCTTTTCCTCTATTCTGTGGGCCTCCTGCCTCCCATCAGGCCATAGCTAACAATGCACTTCTGATTAAAGCAAACCAAGTGCTCAGCTACCTGCACAAAAATAGACCTGCTCTCACCATGAGGGCCATCCCGTGTGAGTGTGTGTGTGTGTGTGTGTGTGTGTGAGAGAGAGAGAGAGAGAGAGTGTGTGTGTTTGTCTACAAGAGATAAAGCCAGTGAAATACGAGTTTGAATCCATCCAGAGTGTTATGTTGAAAACTCTTAAAAAAAGGATTTAGTATGCTTTAAGTGCACATGATTACAGAAAACACAAAAAGTCTTCTGAAAGTGGCTCACACACACACACACGCTGTTGTCTTGTGATCTCTGGCTTAATGGGGACTGGAGTCTTTTTCATGTTTCATTGTGTGTTACTTTTACCCACAGGCTTGCTAAGTGTGTCCCCCTCTCCGCTCCGTTTCCCCCCACACTCCACATTCCTGCCTCATGCACACAGCTTGTTTCCTGATATTGCACATTGTTTGGCAACTTCAAAAGGATCCATTTTAAACATGTGTCCATTTAAGACTGTACAGGAATCCATAGCGTCTGGTCCGCATTACGTCGGCCTGCTTAACCGTTCACATGTGGCAGCACTAATCAGAACATACATGTATTTACAATGCAGACAGAGCACATACCTGCGGGGTGCGTAAATGAGGACGCAAGCTGCTTTTGATAATCTGTGCATAAATGCTTCACTGTGCAAAACAGCACCGATAGAACGCGTATGTTAATTTCACAATGTAAGAAGACTTCTGTATATCAAAATTCCCTAGGAATAGTATTATAAATTAATTGGCGTGGTTATTATTCCTTGACTGGCAACGTGAAGTGCATTAAATCAATCAAGAGTGACAGTAACAATATTTATAATGCAAAAAAAATTATCTTTCATATAAACAAAGTTGTGACAAAAATGTACCATGGTTTTCACAAAAAGTATTTAGGTGTTTTCAACACTGATAATAAGAAGAAATTATTCTTGTTTACCATACTAGAATGATTTCATAAGGATCTTATTTGATATTTTACCAGCATTTTCAACAAAGCTCATCCAAATGTTACGTTCCAAAAAAATAAAATCGTCAAAAAGTATTAGGAGTAAAGGATGATCAGATGTTTGTATGTTACATTCATAAACGATTTATTTCACTACTTCTACTGCTCCTAATTTAAGCAAAAGCTAAATAAATAAAATAAAAAATAATAATAAATACATTTAATTAATTCAAACGTAGTTTGCACTAAAATAACAATTCCTTTCTGTTCGTTCAAATCTATTAATCTACACATTTTTAAAGTAAAATGCACATTTTACAATAGTATATTTGATAGTTTTTGTTAAACATCTATCTATCTATCTATCTATCTATCTATCTATCTATCTATCTATCTATCTATCTATTTATCTATCTGTCTTTGGAATTCAAGTTAAAAATCAATGTTTTTTTTTCTCGTTTGCGTTCTCATTGTTTTTATAATTAAATTATATTTTATAATGTACAGCAGCTGTAATATTTTTGTGCAGATGTGCCAAAGTAATTGTAAAGGATAGAAGTACAGTGATCTGCAATAGCCATGGTAGCTTGCTTAGCTAATGCAGTGAGAAAGAGGATGCTGGCCTGGTGTGTTTAACCTTAGCAGGAAGTTGACAGGCAGGCCAAACGCGGGGTCAGCGGTTAGCCCTGCTGACAGGAGACAAACTGAAGGGTCCGACTGTGCCAGACACACAATGTAATTGTGCCTTGGTGCAATAATGCACTTTGAGCACTTGTGTGTTACACCCATGCATTTCAATTGAATCTGTTGTTCTTTAATTACAAGCCAACTATATTAAGTAAAAGACTGTTCTGCAATGTGGACAAAACCCATTTGCTTCCTCATTAAATGGTGATATGTTCTCCACTACTCCGTTTTGGCTCAGAGCACCCAGTTTCACTCCGGTCTGAACAAATAGTCATTCAACAGGCCAAACCATTAGTTTAATTGGAAAGGCCTTCAAAATAGGAATGTTTCTTGCAAATGACGGTCATCCGCGGCATCTTTTGATAGGACAAAAATCCACTCTCATAGCCCACTATTGATTTTCCACGTCTGCCTCGGCCTACATCAAATTAGAGCGGCTCTGGTAGGTGTTCCTCACGAGAGCGAAGTGAAACGCTCGTAATTCAGGCACTGTGTGATGTGTCGTTAGTCACATTTTAAGTGAATGACTAGAGCCTGTGAGTGTCTGGTGTGTTTGCACTCAACATATAATGTAATTGTAACTGAAAGAACAGATGTAACACGTTTCAGTTCCCAAATTTATGCCTGTACCCAACATTAGATGTGTTCTCCAAACATTAGCGATCGCAGAGCAATGGTAATGAACGTTTATGGTCACTCAGGATACACAGGCGAGGGCAGGAAATTGATCAGATGGCCATTGCCATGGTGACCTGTTAGAGCATGAAGATTAGTGGCATATCATATCTAAACTTGATAGGGCTGAATTAAAAATGCATCTAGACAGCGCGGTGCAAAGTGCCAGCTATCGCATTAAAAAGATTTTATCAGCGAATTTACCACTGCTTTCAACAAAAAAAATTATTCACTAGATTAATAAATAATTGTAATAATAAAAAATAATAATTTCAGCAAAAGCTAAATTAATTAAATTATGTAAAAAACTAGATTAAAGTAAAATTTACTTTAAAAAAAACTTTTTGTGTGTGTGTAGTTTGCACCCTTTCTGCTAATTCAAATGTATGAATCTACATATTTTCAGAGGTATCAAATTTCAAATTTTCTAATAGTATCATTTAAAGCTTTTGTTAAACATGTCTCACTTTTTCTTCACCTCTTTAAATGCTTGTGTCCACTGTGCATGCAGTTCAGCGTGTGACTGTGCATCGGGCGGATCATTTAATGTTTCACCTCCATCTCCTCAGCACAATATGAATGGAACTGTACACTGCTAAAAGGATCAAATGCATTTAATCAAGTCAAGCTGCTACAATCTGACTAAAACAAAAGCAGGGTCAGGGTGACCCTCCTGAATGAGCAAAAAGCATTGCAATTCCAAAAGTGTGCGAAGGGATTAATTTAGCAATTTATCAATTCGGCGCAGTGCTTTTTGGTATAAACAATGCACCATGTGGTATCGAATGGTTGGCAACTACCTCTGGAAACACTCAGGAAAGTTACTGTGTTGATTGGGCTTGTGTGTCTTAAGCCCCTGACCTGTGACCTTTCACCCCGCCTGGTAAACAGTCCCTAATCCTGACCTTTGGCCCAGCTCTGCACCCTAGCTTTCAGTGCGTTGAACGTGGCGTCTTGTAATCTGGTCAAATCAAAGGCAATTCATCGTGTAGAATGGAGAGTTAAGAGAGTCACTTCAACCTTTTGGATTTTTGTTCGAAAGTTCCCACAGGATAAGGAGACAGAAAAGAAAGGTAGACTGTTTAAAGCCAGATTCAGGTCCCGCACTCTGATAGGTTAATATCTAATGATGTCATGTCCTCAAAGTAACACGCTCTGCCTTATGCCGCACTTTAAGTCAACATCAAATCAAAGTTAACTTCATTCACTTTCTCAGTATGTAATCTTGGTCTTACTCTTGGCAATTCATATACATTATTTCAAAATTTTGCTGCATGTTATTTCCATGAAAAAATATATTTGTCTTGTTACTTGCTCTTGTCTGACGTTAACACGCTTCCCCTCTGACAGTCCAATCAGTTCATGTGCTCAATATTTACATTTACAAATTATGTAATAATAAGAAATTATATAAGTATAAGGGGTTGTAAATGTCATTTTATGTTGACTTTAATAATAATAATAAACAACTGTTCAATTTACAGCAAAAAATAGCAGCTGTGGTTGCCAGAACTTAACCGTAATAAATACAATACCAACATTTTTAGATTTGACAGATTTAACTTAGATTTACATAAAAACCTGTTTATTTAATCAATTGATATAATATGAATCTTTATAATACACTGACAAAGCACTAACAATACAGATGGTAACAAAAAAGCCTCTTGATGTGGACCACAAAACCAGTCTTAAAGTGTCAATTTTTCAAAATTGAGATTTATATATCATCTGAAAGCTGAATAAATAAGCTTTCCATTGATGTATGGATTGGACAATATTTGGCTGAAATAAACTATTTGAAATTCTGGACTCTTAGGGTGTGAGAAAATCTCCTTTAAAGTTGTCCAAATGAATTCTTAGCAATGCATTTTACTAATCAGAAATTAAGTTTTTATATATTTACATTAGGAAATCTACAAAATGTCTTAATGGAACATGATCTTTACTTAATATCCTAATGATTTTTGGCATAAAAGAAAAATCTATCATTTAGACCCATACAATGTTTTTTTTTTTTGGCTGTTGTTAAAAATATACCCCAGCGACTTAAGACTAGTGCTCCAGGGTCACATATATAGAAGGTGCACAGTGCACACCATCTTGATAACACACAACATTGAAACAAAGCAATGAATGTTGATTTAATAGCATACTGTAGTTAAAAAACCCTAAAGCACAAACACATACTTTTCACCATATAGAGTTTGGGAACTTACCATTAATCAAACAGGTCTTTTACAGTCTTACATCATTTAAAATTTCAATAATGTTTTACTGTATGTTGTCGTGGCATTAGCAGTCATGGGTTTAATTCCCAGGGAACATGCAAATTGATAATTCTGTCAAATGTTTTGGATAAAAGTCTGGCCAAATGCATTGTAATACAAGCTCATGGTACATTCTAAGAGCTGTTTTTGTTACTTCATAAGGTCTTCCTCTGGAAAAATAGCTGCTGTCTGCTATATTTTCTCATGAGAACTTTAGAGATATTTTAATCTAGTCTAATAATGCGTGTGGAAAAAAGTATAGAGGTCAAAATAAAATTCTTAAACCAAAACAGCCGGAGAAAGAAGCCCACCAACTTTCATCTCCAGCCCTCACACAGACGAAGCAAAGGACTTGTTAAATTCGAGAAAAGACTCTGTTTGTAGGTACAAGAGCCACCGGCTTCTCGTGTTTACATCTTCCCATGACATTTTCCCTCCCTCTGCTGTTTTGAAACAGATTAGGGTGCGGGTTATTAAATAAATGAGAGTAACCCTCCCTCGCCTCCTTTCTCTCTCGAACTTTTCTCTCTCTCTCGGCGGTGAGTGACAGTAATCCGTGGTGAGACGTCGAGCATCAGGGACAGAAGGTTTGTTCTGCATCTTGCCGACCCCTGTTCCTCCCGCCCCCTTCACGGATTCAGCGGGCGGGTTGATAATGTCAGAGAATTTAATCCGCGTACAGCTAAGTGCCAACCCTCGCCATTGTCTGAAGGGAAACTCCCCCCCACACACACACATCATCCCGCCCGCCGGGGTCCACAAAGACTCGCAGTGGAGGGACGGCCAGTTTTGTCTGGTAGGAAGAAAGCCGATTGCTGTCAGCTTTGGCGCTGAGAGTGGCAGAATTACGGGAAGCAGATCTAATTTAATTGAGTGGGATATGAACCTGGCGACTTGAGAGTGGATATAGGAGAAGTGTGTGTGTGTGTTTTGTGGTAACAGCATGTGTTTGTATGTGTCAAGGTTCAATGCATTTTGCTATCTAAATTGTTTGCTTTCAGTCGGCCGTTAATGTAAAGTCGTGCCGATGGCAAAGAGCCCATAATCATGTGATAGTGAGCCACGTTTTGTCCTAATCATTCAATTCTTCTGAACACAATCAGCACTTAAAGGTATAATTCATAAAAAAACAAACAAAAAAAAAACTCACCCTCATGTTGAACACAAAAGAAGATATTTTGAAGAATATGGGTAACCAAACAGTTAATGGTGGCCATTGACTTCTATAGTATTGAGAATTTTTTTCAATATATTTTGCTCACAATATTTGTTTGTCATCTTGTTTATATAGATAGATCGATATATCAACTGTTATTTGCCCATTTTAATTTTATTAGCTCTATCTGATAACTGTATGCTATATTTGACTAATTGAAGCCGATATATCGGTAATGTTTATTTATTTATTTATGCAAATGTAACTCATTTGTTAGAATACATTTTAAAACTTTGTTATATAATCTACTGTAATAACTTTGGTGTCAGTAAAAATTTGTAAGAAATTAATTATTTTATTCAGCAAGGATGTGTTAAAATACTCAAAAGAAGCAGTGAAAACATTTATAATCTAAAAAAATGTTTCTATTTTAAATAAATGTGTTTCTTTTTAACTTTCTATTCATCAAATAATCCTGAAAGGATTACAATTTCCAGAAAAATATAAAGCAGCACAACTGTTTTCAACATTGATAATAGGGCTGCACGTTATTAGGAAAAAATTACATTGCGATATTTTATTTTTCTGTGATATATATTGCGATATGAAATCTAATCGAATTGTTTTCTTACAAACAAAAATGGGGTGAGCACACTTACATTCTCATTTTAAATGATTTAAAACATCGACACCATCGTGTCAATTGATTAATATGCACGAGGGAGAGAGGGAGTCAAAAGTTTCACTCTATAATGGTTAAGCTGTACAATTAATCTGCGGATCACATTCGTCGAATCCTTACGTCTGTTTCACACATACTCCGTCTGCAGTGCGTATGCGTTGCATATTTTTTTACACACCCATGTTAACGGATTCCAGTTGCGTTCCAGGAGCGCTGCGTCTGCAGCAGTGCAGCGATCGTTTACATACGGAGTAGCGGACTGCAAACGCGTCCTGTGTGAAAGCACATCGAGTCCGTGCTGCACCACATACGTTACGCACACGGACTGCATACGCACTGCAGACGGAGTATGTGTGAAACAGGCGTGAGCAGAGCCAGCTGGGGTCAGCGGGGCCCCGGTGAAGGTTGTACCAGTGGGTCCTGTTTGAAATTGTTTAATTTGTATGTTCGTTTATTTTTATTTTATACATTTACACAATGTTTAAGTTTTTTTCAAGTTTGTAGGTGTCAAGGGACAGAAACTAAATAATTAAATGTAAAAAATAACTGGATAGTCTTCAATGTAAAAATGAAATATACAATCAAACCTACATTTATTCAGACACCTTCAACATTTTTTTTACTATATATATCAAAAAATATATCTGGTGTCTGAATAATTTTTGGTTTGACTGTTAAAACTGTGAGTGATTTTCATTTTCATTTTCTTGGATTAACATTACAGCAGCCAGTAGCTAAATTAGACGCGGTCACTTTAAGAGACGATGAACGCATCCAATATAATAAACATCCCATTCTTTTCCTTAACTGTTTACTTTCACTTAAGAAATAACTGACAGTTTTTGAGCATAATTATGCTTTTTTCTGATATATTACTTATGTATTTGTCGGCACTAGAGCAAAAATAAGCAAATTTGATGTTCAAGTGTTTTGGTCAAAACACTTGAAAACTTTTATTTTTAGCGTCTGGAGACGCCTTTCTCTGCGTGAGCTCTGAACAACAGAATACCATGAGTACTGAATTGGGCTCTTTCACATCTTTTTGTTTTTTCAAACTGCGATTTGTATTTGCTTGTTCAGGTGCAGGAGGGACTTTGAGGAGAACTTCGCAGAAGAGAGCTCGGTTCAGTGTCGCTGTCCGTGATACGCGGCTCTCGATCTCTCTCGTGCGTACCGAACACGGCACGCGCTACTCTGTTCAGCTTTTCCGTGTCTTGTGTTTGGATGCTTTAATGTTTAAATCGACAAGCAGAAAAGCTTAACAACACGTGAAAAAGATAAGCTTTCGTGACGATGCGCAGCAGTGGCCCGTCAACTGTCCTGAGCATCTTTTTAGGCTGGCCTCGGCCAGTCGGTTATATAAAATATCAAGGTGAAAGTCATTACAGCTTGCTTAGTATAGACCCAGCTCCCAACCCAACTTTGAGAATAGATTAACGCCGATATATATTTTATCGCCCGATAAGAGTCTCGCGTTAACACAGCACGTTAATGCCGATAACGGCCCACCACTAATATATATATATATATATATATATATATATATATATATATATATATATATATATATAATTACCCAAAACACTGAGTTTTATTTATAATATTTAATTATTTAATTAATCATTATAACCCCAAACCCTTGATAAGGAGTTTAGGATTGTTCTATTTCATTGTCCTTAGTTGTTGAAGGCAATAAATGGAAAGGAATTTGAAGCCAAGTTTAATACACCCATAAGAATAAGAATAATAATTAGAAGTTGTTTCAGAGACAGAGCAAGTCAGACTTCAGAATGTTGTGCTCTGATAAATCATATCAGCGAAAAGTAAAAAAAAGGTCAGTTGCGATTTTATGTTGACTTCAACATTGAATACTCGCTTTGACAGAATGAAACGCAGCACTTACAGAGATGGATGGAGTGAGACTGAGAAACAGGTGGAATGGAAAAAGAGATCAAACTTACTTAGACTGATACGAGTGTGTATTATAGCGGCATGGGTAAAACAGACCACGAGTGTGTGAGTGTGTGTGTGAGAGCGAGAGTATACAAAGATAAGAAATCTCTGTGTCTGTTTTCTCTCACACACTGGAGGCCATGACATGTGCGTCCTCTCACCGTTAACAGGCTGTCAGAGCCAGTCTCATTGCTGGGATGCTTTGAATCTATCACATCTTAACTTAAGCGCAGTCGGGCACATTGTGTCCGCCGTCTCTGCTGCGGGTTAAAGGGAGAGCGTGCTGTTTATCAGAGAGCTGCTATTTTTAAGAGCAGCGCATTGAGTCGTATCTCAGTGAGCTGTCAAGTGACGACAGCCTCTCCCTCCTCTTTCCCATCCCTCTCTCTCTGTCCGTCCATTCTCCTCGTGTGGTAAATCACCGGCTCATCATATGTTCGGTGAAGAATCAATACAGAATCACAGAGATGCAGGGCTGAAAAAAGGAAGTGAGCATGTCTAAAGAGGAAGGATTAATCAGTGAATTCAGCTGGAACTGAGGATTTTAAAATGATGTGTGTGTCTGTATCTCATTTGAGTATTTGAGTACTGGATAAATGAGGTGGTGTTGGCACATGCCTTTGGTGTGAGAGACCCGGGTTCGAATCCACTGTGAGACACCAATGTGTCCCTGAGCAAGACACTTAACCCCTAGTTGCTCCAGAGGCGTGTGGCCTCTGACATATATAGCTAAACAAATAAATGTAAATAAATGACCTCTTCATTGACCATCTATCTTTGAAAATGTTAAAAATAATTATGTAGGATTTACTTTGAAACACTTTACTCAGAATATAAATGAATAATTACCAAGATATAATTACGCAAATAGCTACAAAGAATTAAGCATGACATTTTGAAGTAGGAAGATTAGAATCATATTTATCATCTTTGTTTTATTTCGAAATTTTGAAATTTCAAAAATGTTTTAAACTATGTCAAATGCTGCATGGCTGATGAATCATACAAGCATTCATTTATCTTTTTCGTGGCCAGTAAGCAATATATGGTCAATGCTATATTTTTATACTACTGTAAGGAAATCATACATGCAAGAACTAAAATTATTAGTATATACAGTATGTTAGAAGTGAATAGTATGCACGATAAAATTAAACGTAAGTACAAAATAAAACTGTTATACTTTTACCCTTAATATGTACGTAGTATACTGTTTAAAAAAACCTTCATAATAATACAGAATGGATCCCAGTGATGCTATTACAAGTTATGATACATCTAAAAATACCCAATTTAGGTCGATAACTGATATAGTGCTGATTTGTCGCGAAATTCCTTTCTGTTTCACTTTGACACATTCAAATTTGTGAATATAATCTTGAAAATGTGTGACAAAGGTTGTACACTTTAATTGGATTTTCTGCATTAATTGGTAAATGGATTTCAATATGGTAAAATATCTCAAAAGTGGCCGTGTAGAACTTTGTGAATGCCATTCATACTAATTCTGTGTAAATCCGCAGAGCTTTTCCACGCTGGCCTGATGATCTGTTGTTTAGCAGCATGTGTCAAGGCCTTGTGTGTCATTTAGAAATAAAGATCATCTCACTGGACGTTCATATTGTTATGGATATTCATACACACACATGCTCCCATGTGCAATCAAATGATGCGCTCATGTCGCGCGCTCCTCGGATTTGATTGATGGATGAAGATAATGGCTCACAAACAAACTCTCCCTCCCCCACCCGCCCCGGCCGCCCACCATGAATAAGGCAACACCTCTCGCTCGCTCCTCTCCCTCTCGCTCTCGGAGCAGACAGCAGGGGGGAAGACATCTGACATTTATTCAATACCATCAGTAGCTCTGTAGTGGCACTGCTGAGAGAAGGAGGGAAAAATTATGATCGGCGGTTACTTAAGCTAAAAGCTACACGGTGTCAGACGGAGGCAGCACTTAAAGAAATCCACGAGTGGAGATTTCTCTTCGGGAGATGCTCTGTTTTTTTCTGGGCCCTTTCCGAAATGGTTCCTTGCACACAGCCGCACCAAATTTTTTAATAAAAGCTCGAAGCGAGGAATTCTCTCAGTTAATAATGCAGAACAAAAGCGACATTGTGAGGGCCGGACAGCATGTGTATTTGTGTGTATGCGTGCGAAAGAGACTGTGCCACATAGACGGCACTCTGTCGCTCTGAGCGCTTGACCTTTCTCTGGTGGCGTCCCAGGAGTCGGCATTTTAGAAAAACACACCTTTGTTTACTGTCATTAGCTTATATGAGGTCATCCTTTATAGTGGCTACCTCGACAAAAGCAATTCAGAATTTAATCATTTAATTTAGGTAAAGAGACAGGCCTCTAATTTTCTTAAATTTCTTTAATATACTTGTACTGTAGGTAAATAGAAAGGAGGGTTATACCAACCCATAAACCCTGAAATCTCGATT
This sequence comes from Carassius auratus, assembly GCF_003368295.1. Taxonomy (NCBI): domain Eukaryota; kingdom Metazoa; phylum Chordata; class Actinopteri; order Cypriniformes; family Cyprinidae; genus Carassius; species Carassius auratus. The sequence goes on from NC_039263.1 coordinate 1,066,344, forward strand.
GATCTTTATCGTTTCCAAATATGCAATCAGGAGAAAGTTAACCACTTTCTTCTTCTTTTGTTTAATGGTGATTTATAGTCATATATGATTATATTTATTATATAAATGATTAAGTGAACTGGTTCAAAAAGATCCGGTTACATCAAATGATTCGTTCGCGAACTGGATATCACAAAGTGCTTTGTTTTGGACTCTCTCACAACAGACACGGAAGAGAAGACAATGACGAAAAAAGCCGTAGTTTTTGCTATTTTTGAACCAAAATGTATTTTCGATGCTTCAAAATATTCTAACTGACCCTCTGATGTCACATGGACTACTTTGATGATGTTCTTACCTTTCTGGACAAGGACAGTATACCATTCACACAGTTTCAATGGAGGGACTGAGAGCTCTCGAGCTAAATCTAAAATATCTTAAACTGTGTCCCGAAGATGAACGGAGGTTTTACTGGTTTGGAATGACATGAGGGTGAGTTATTAATAATATAATTATGATTTTTGGGTGAACTATCCCTTTAAACACTCCATCCAATCTGAAATTCAACTAGCCAACTAGATGGTTGGAGACGTTGTCTTTGTTTTTTGGCATCTCCTTGGCTTGCCTCAACCCTACAAAACCACTAGTTGTGGTTAACAATAGTCTTCGTCTGAAAATCGCAATCAAGATAATGGAACACAGTGTGAGACAAGCCTGTGGGGAAAAACAGCCCTAGCACGGCCAAAGCCTTTCCCAAATTAAAAGCATTGGCCTTTAATCTGAGAAATATTGGATGGCTTTATAAGAAAGAGCGATGAGTGAACACATACCTGGAAATGTCAGATGTGACCTTGCCTGTACTGAAAAGCAGTTCGATAGAAGACAATACAAGCTTTATTGACAACATCTATGACTGATATCACAGAACTTCAGTCTCATACCTCAGTATGTAAAATTGTTAATAGAAATGTACTTTAAATGGTAAACTAAGGGGCAGGTTGTATATAGTGGTCGACTGATTATGCATTTTTTTGACTGCCGATATCTTGCGATATATAGGCGATATGAAGACGATAGAATTTTTTTAAATTATTATTATTAATGTTTAAGAAATTTGAAATCATTTGATAATAAATTAAAAAATAAATGTGTAAAATAAACATGCTTATACTTTAGATGACAGTATTTTTCAACTAAAATAGTTTTTTTAATAAAAATATAATTCAAAAAAAGTAAACACTGTAACCAACAGGGGATTCAGTATTATGGGAAGTTTGTTTTCACTGAGAATCATATTTTTACAAATAAAGCCAGGGCAACCCTCATTTTACATACAGCACACAGTGAAAATTACATGAATATGACATTGTGCAAATGCATAAAGCACAGCATAATTTGAAATCACAGTTTATAGTTTAAAGCATTCAATTCACACAGAGCGACCATCACACAGAGAACAGGTGATCATGCAGGATAAAAATGCACACTTCACAAGATCTCACAGCTGGATACGAAGTTTGCAAGGTTTGTGAAATTAAATGTTCATTAGTCATTCAAAGATTTGTTTAAATTATATAAATGCATATTTGCTGAATGCTGACGGCAAACGAGAAAGTATTATAATGTTTGCCTTTCTATTTCTAATAGGCCTAATATAATAGCAATCGTTTTAATACTTCTGTATATACTAATTCCTTTGTTTAACCATTCTATCTGATTATTAGACAGACTTCTATTCGTGTTAGACAGAACGGTTAACGGCGATGACAAACCAGAGAGAGTGTGAGCACTGTGTGCTCAGGCACTGCTGCTCTCAGCGCCGTCAAAATAAAAGTCCACCTCGAACACATCTGCCAAGCAGAAAAACTTATCGGCCGATGACGATATTTGAGAAATGACAAATATCGGACGATATATCGGTCGACCACTAGTTGTATAGTCATAATATTTTTATTTTTAACCTGGAATATATATAAATAAATAAAAAAACATGCATATGTAAAATCTTTTGCTTTATATTGTTATTTCTTGGCTATATATTTTCTTTCTGTAATTTTTTTCTCTGTTTGTATAAAATCAAACTTAAATATGATTCTTTAAAAAAAAAAAAAAAAAAAAAAAAAAAAAATATATATATATATATATATATATATATATATATATATATATATATATTCAACAAGAATTAATTGAATTAACAAAAAGTGACAGTAAGGACTTTTATATTGTAACAAAATATTTCTAATTCAAATAAATGCTGTTCTTTTGAACCTATCATTCATCACAGAATCCTGAAAAAAAAATGTATCTTGGTTTACACAAAAATATTAACAGTATATTAGAATGATTTTCCGATGGATCAAGTGAAACTGAAGACTAAAAACTCATCTTTTGTATCACAGGAATAGATTACATTAATTTTAAAATATATTCACATAGATTAATTGCAATAATATTTCACAATTTTAGAGTTTTTACTTTATTTTTGATCAGATAAATGTAACGTTGGTGAGCATAAGAGACTTTAAGTCATGACATAACATATTGTAGATATATGAAATGTTTGTGCAGTGACTATTCAGTAAAGCGTGAATCATTTAGCTTGTGCCTGCCACATGCACTTGTGGTCCGCTCCAGTGTACACTAATTAGTTTAGTTGTACAACACTGAGAGCAAAGTGCAGAATGAAATCAGCTGCAGTTGTCTGACTGTGAGAATAGAGCTTTAAATGTGGCAGTCTGAGACCAGACAGCTTCACGCACAGTGTGTGTGTGTACGTTTGCAAGAGAAAGGATTTGAGTAGTATTGGTTGAATGCATGGACATATGGAGACTGACTCCTCTTGGGCATCAGCGGGTACCAGGAGCCCCATCATCCTCTCTGTCTGTCTCTCTCCCTCACGCTGTCTCTCTCTCACTGTCTGTCTCTCTGAGCTGGCACACTGGTAGCTCCGCTCCCTGGGATACTCAAGCCTTTCAAACATGAGTAATTGATGAATTGTATGCAATATGCAAATGTGAATGCATAAATCTTCTGACTGACAGCTTAATTTATGTGAGCCTTTAAGAATGCAGGATTAGATTTTAATTAAATATCTTCAAAGGCACCCTGACTCGTACATTTTTCTCTTGCCTCAGCTGCCGTCTTTGTTGTTGTTAAAACCGTTTTCCATTATAATTTTGGAAATCTGATTTTGTTTTCCCTCCTTGTCCTCCCGCACCCCCTCCGGCCACGGTCCAACTCTTAGCCTTTGCTTCTTCTCGGGCTAAATATTATTACAAACAGTTGAAGATTAAAACTTAAGTTTGTTTCTGTAAACAAACTCTTAGGCCACGCCCACTCCACAGAAAGGGGTGTAGTTTGAATCACCTACCTCGGAACTTGCCCCGCCCCATTTTTTCAGCCACATTGTCTCAGCGAGACGAGCAGGTGTCGCCTGTTCATGAATATTGAATAAGGCCATTTAAAGATGACAAGGGCACATTTACGAAGTCGGGAGAGAAGAAAAAGTGCTTAGTAACCCAGTTTTCGCCAGTCCCCAGCAGAGCGCGATGCTGTCGCCGGGGATTTGAGCAGAGTGATTGGTTGCGACGAGCGCACTGACAGGGTTTTCTTCTCCAGCGTGTGGAACGTGCAGCAACGTGTGAATGACTTTTCACTGCCATCTGTTCCTCCAGCCCGATGGGATACTGGAAAGAGAGGAGAGCGTGTGTGTGATTGTATACTCGCTGCTCTTCACTGTCTGTCGTGGCTGTAGGGAACGCACATGGGCATCATGCCTGCGAGTGGGAAAGGGAGATGAAAAATATTCCCATATCAGGGAATTCTCAGGGTGTAAGAGGCTCCATTACAGTCAGATTGACTGAAGAACTGAGCGGTTCACAGGGTGCCGGTTCAATATACTGACAAGCAGCCTTCAATAGACCTGCATTACAACCGGTTAATGGAGACAAAGTCAGGACACTCTGATTAGGAGTCTTCAAACGCTTGCTGCCTTTCTTAAAAATCCTGTTTTCACAGTAAGAACTTGGCTATTGTCACCTCCACATTACCAGTTACTTAGCAGCAGCTTGGAATTATGCGATTTTATTTATTTATATCATTTTATTTACAATATTTAAAATGATGTCTGCAACAACTAGTCTATAAAATGTATAAAACTTTGAACATTTTAATACATGAAACTTGTTAAATTGCAGTAAAATTGGCCAATTATCTTTTACACAATACTCATACTGTTACCATTCACACATCATCACCAGAATACCTTTTAAAAATGATTTAATAATAAAAAATTTGATTAATAGTGGTGCCACAGTTTTCATAATCAAAAAGGATAATTGTGCATAACCAACTAACTGATTATTACAGCTAATTCTCCAAAAAACAAAAAAAAATTGTTTTTGCACGACAAATGTGACTCTGGACCAGAAAATCAGTCATAAGGGTCCATTTTTGATATCGAGAATAATACATTTGAAAGCTAAATAAAAAAAGCTCTGTTAGTATAGGACAATATTTAGCTGAGATACAACTATTTGAAAATCTGGACTCTTGTGGGTGAAAAAAAAAACATACAGAGAAAATATCCTTTAAATTTGTCCAAATGAGGCTCTTAGCAATGTATATTACTAATCAAAATATGTTTTGATATATTTACTGTAGGAAATTTACCAAATATCTTTATTGAAGATGATCTTTACTTAATATCCTAATGTTTTTTGGCATAAAAGAAAAATCTATCATTTTATCATTTTCATATTATCGTTCATTTTACACATTAAATGCATTTACATGTATAAAAAAAATGTTGCTAAGAATAAAAAAGCTCATCATATAAGCCATAAGATGAAATATGAACCACTGTAAAATCATGGAACATTTTTTTAATTTTTTTTATTTTTGATGTCAAAACACAAGTGCAGCACAAAATTGTGATGACAAGTTCTCAAATGATCCAAAATGCTGATCAGGTTTTGTTCTAATGCTTTATGACCTTTTATGCACTAAAAATATGGTTCAAAACTTATAACTAACTAATATTATCATGCTATTAGTTATAATTAGTGTAAGATTATAATGTACAATTAAAAAATAATAATATGATCTGGAAATAAACTTTGGCCAGTTTAATCAATTCATCCAAAATATATATGGATATGATCAAATAGGTCAATACTAAGTATCATTTTTAAGTACTATATCCTTGTTCATATTAGTAATACAAAGTCCAATATTTCCACATAATTAGAATTCCAGTATTCTTTCTGGAACATTGTGTCGAGTACATGATTGCTGTACCTTTCCGAAAGAGCTCTTGAAAATGAAAGGATGGGTTTTATATAAGGGAAGCACCTGTCACGAGCGAGGAAAGAACTGCTCGGCCTCTAACAATACGCAGTCAAAGTGGAGCTAAATAAGAAAATAGCTTTAAGAGTCCCGCGGGAGTCAAGTGGCTGTTCACGCACAATCGCCTGACTGCAGACTTCTAACGACTCCAGCATGTTGGCTTTTTTTCTATCTTGTACTTCGGGCACGCCTCGATTAGGAATGCTTAAAAGGAGCTAGTGAGTCAGATATTCCAAATGAGGAAAGAAAGAATTTTTCTTGTTCTTCAACACACACGTATACTGATGTAGAGCTTTAAAGGAAACAGTTTCCATCACACTTTAAGCATGACCAGAAACGTCTGCTTAGGTTTTTTTTTAAACAGTCACTGATGTGTGATTTCAAATTAGTAGCTGGCTGACTTCAAGGAGGGATCTTTTGACATTTAGCTGATTTTTCTTCCTGCACCACAATGACCCCACAGAATCATTTACTGCCCCACCAGACTGTTTTCTAATTTGCTTTCCTCAAAGGAAATGGAGTCATGTTATCTGAACACTGAGCTAATTGATTGTTTTCCAAAGTGGCTTTTGTCAGAATGATGTAAAAACAAACTTTGAAACAGACTCAGGGACTGCGCATAGAGGTCTCTGTGGATTTATTTTTAGTAGCAGTAAGTTATAATAAGTTTACTGTGGCCTAGCGGTTAGCACTACATAGTGTTCATGTGGAAGACACCGGTTCGAATCCTCCCTGTGTCCCACCTCCACTTTCTCTGTCAATTAAATCAAACATCTTCTCAGAGTAAAAAGTCATACAAAACAAGGCTAAAAGTAGTTTGTCAAACTCTCCCAGAATCAAAGACTCCGCACTAGAGAGGAATTGTGGTCTGGCAAACTGTGCTGACATTTTTTTTTTTACAGTACAGTTAGCTCCATCGACTGCTCTCCACTTACAGGCACAACAACGGCTTAAGTGATTCATGTTGATTGCCTCGCTTTTACACCACGCTCCACTGTTCATAGTTTTTAATTAGATTAGTAATGTGGCCGTCCAAAGTGATTCCCATTTGCTACAAATCATAAAAAACTTGTCAACACATCAGCAAGTCAAACTGGAATATCTTGGGGCAGGAATGCTGCCTTATGGATGAAACTGGACACTGAATTGTCATTTTAAGTGTGTTGACAAGCTTGTTATTATCTGTAGCAAATGGGGATCATTTTAGGACCATTACATTACTAATCCAATCAAAAATTGGATATATTAGAGCCAGACCGATATATCGATTTGCTGATGTTATTGGCCGATATGAACCTGTCGCCGATATATCGGTATCAGCAAATATGCCGCTGATATAAACCTTTTTTTTTTTTTACATAACATAATGCAGATAAATTCTTGAAGTGGTGTAATTACTAAGTTTGTCTAGAAGAGTGTGCTTCATTGTACTACTGGCTTCCTGGATAAAACGGTTTAAAGCTTAAGTCTATGGAAAACAATTGAAACTTTGAATGCCCATATCGCCATAACTGCATGTAGAATCCGCACCAAATTCGGGGGATCCCGTCAGCTCGAGGATCCCTCTGGAATGCAATTGTAGTGTACGTCTAGAGGTCCTCTTTCGAATGAGACCACCCCCACGTCCATAACCCATGGGGTTCGGGAGTTACAGGTGGTTAAATTTGCGGTCTGGCACTGAACAATCTAGCAATACTCTGAATTTGGTGGAGATCCGTTGGTGCGTTCGCGAGATAGTGACACCAGTCAACACTTTCACTTCAGAATGGAGGTATCTTGTTCAGGCAGCATCATTCAAGCGTTGTCTAATTCGACCTTAAGTGCCCTGAGAAGTGGACTTCACATGAAATTCTGCTATGATTCCATTTCCAGTGGAACATACACATTACATTCAAAGGGCATTAAAGTGCGTGAGACGTGAATTTATATTGTATTTATTTACAGAGGTATTTTATGAAAATAAACTTGAAATAAACTTAAACGGAATAAAGTTTAAAGGGAATTGAACTGAATTAAAGATGAATAAACTTCAACTTTACTTTTCAGTGCACGGATGTTAGACTCCTTTTGGATAATAAAGTTTATTGTTAAATGCCCTGCCTCCATTACATATCGCTGTCAAGTCATTATAAGTGTTTGATCACCACATGTTAGTGATCATTGCAAAAAAAAGTTTTTATGTATATATTCTGTTTATGTATATACTGTATTCTATATATAGATGAATGGGAAAGTGTCCAAACTTTTGACTGGTACTGTAGGCTTCTATAATATACCAGTGGTTAAACGGATCATAGTTGATCCTTGAACTGTACAGAAATGGAAAAGGTCATTGGGACTTTTTTTTGCCATTTTCAGAAAAAAAGTCAGAATTGTAAGAAATTAACTCAAAATTCAGATAAAAAAAGTCAGTGATATAAAATTATTTTTTTCTTGCAATTTTTAAAAGAGAACTAAGAATTGTAAAAATTATGGCCTTTTTCTACTGCTTTTATTTTTTATTTCATGGTTAAAAAAATGTGAATTGTGAGATATTTATTGCAAGTCTTAATTTATTTTTTAATTTTTTTAATAGTTGTTTTATTTATTCTGTCTTCCACAGCACTCCCCCCAAAGAAACACTATTTTCACCAACTTTGAAATCATCAAATATGTTATACTGCTGGATAGTGTTATTGGTGTGATATAAAATAAAATAAAATAAACATTTCCACAAATTTGCAATAAACCTTATTTTTTTATATTATGAACAAATTCCATAAAAATAACCAATGTTATGTACATGCTAACATTAATGTAACATCAATGAAAGTTGGTGCTTGTGATATTTCATTTGTTCTCCACAATAAGTAGAAAGCTCGTATTCAGATTGGACTTAAACATGCATCACATAATAGATGTAAAACTGGTTGCAGATGCTGTTATGTGTTGACTTCAGTCGTCTACATCAGCTATACATGCACACGTTGTATGCTGCCAAGAATGACTTGTGAAACTTCCATTTAAAAATACTACTACTCTCTGAAACTCCAGTGTAATACTATAATGAACAAGTGGCATGCTGTGGCATCCTCCTTTTTGGCTTTACTATGATCAGGATAGTGGTGATTCTGCTCTGGTTTGTGTTTGTTAGCGCTGCAGTATTAATAGAACAGTGAAAAACACTTGCTGCTTGATGTACTTGGACATGATCCAATGATATGCAGCAGTAGAATTAGCATTTTGCTTTTCTGGCTTATTTTAATCTGCCAGCACCCTTGCGCAGGGTTCGAACTGTCATGTACCTGTCTCTTTGATAGCCTGTCTCACAATGAAGTGCGGGAGATAAGTTTGTGTTTTGTGTTGAATCATTTGTCTAGCGTGTTGTATGTTAGCGGAACGGGATACTAAAGCCATGATTGTTCACGTAGCTGTCATGACGGGTTGATGTGTAACCGGAGGTATGTTTGTTTGATGTGTGTATAAAGTAGAAACTTGCTTATGCTCTGAAACTATTTTTTCTTTTCATGGGTCTGCCAGAAGGGACTGAACTGTCCAGAAAATCACATTTGCACCAACAACAATAAAACAACAACAGAGCTGTCAGTTTAATGTGTTATGAAAAAATAATGCAATTACAATATCTTAACGCAGTTAACGCACTAGCCTCGCGCTCAGACCTGTACATCATTTTACATTTCATAAGTTTACTGTTGACAAATATGATGCAAGGGAACAACATCATAAATGCAGTTGTGCCCTAAAATTCAAGATATTAGGGCATAAAATGCATCTGTATGAGATTTGTATTTATATCATACAATATCAGACGAGCAGTGAGAGCTATATCACCATATTGCTGTTTATATCCAAAACAGCACAAGTTCAAATGTGATTTTATATAACTGTTCAGTAAACAATTATATGTCATTGACCGATAAGTAGCCTATAGTTGATGTTCACCAATCAAAATACATCTCTCAGTCATGTGTCCCTGTGATCTACTGTACACGATCAAGCTAAAATTTAGATGCAAATGTGTTTGACGTCATATTAAACCCCCGTTGTCTGTTTTTTCTGTGCAGTTCTCGGCCCGGTCGTCCTCCCAAGCGTTCTCTCGGCGTGGCGATGCAGGACAGCTCTCGTCTGCTTCCTCACAGCGTTCACGGCCTGCTCTCTCCCAGTCTGCTCTCCCCGACAGGTAAAACCCCCCCTCTCTCGCTCACCCACCTGCAAGACCTAAAAATACCAGCCTCACCTGTCAATGAATGACAGGCGCCAGTGTGTGAAACCACATATATGAACATTTTGTCTCATTTATGCTTGATTTTTCTTTCTTCTGTGGAATCTGTATTTTTTTTATCTGTGCTGTCTGTCTTTTTTCCCATCTCTCTCGCTCTCCTTTTCTTTCCTCCTCCCACTCTTCCACCTTCTGCAAATCAGCTCGTATTGATTTTCCTCCTCTGTCCTTCACTGGCCACCACTGCGTCTCAAACAGAGGTTAAACTATTGGATTTCTGTTGCCTCTTTGCTTTTTTCCTGTGCACGCATTTGCTTTCTCTCTTTCTCTCTCATCATCCCTCTTTCATCTTTCCTTCCTTTGGAATTCAATCTGTTTCAGAGGAATTGTTTTATCGCTTTAATACCAAATCCTAAACCACTGGGCATCAGCTGGGTGTTTGTTTGCGTGTTTTTATTTGCGACTAAACCACATGTGTCGTTTAGCGTCGTGCTCGGATACGTTAATGTCATGTCCACTCTTCTCTCCACTTCTTGCCTTTTAACTTCAGTTCTCTAAATTGCTGATGGTAGTGGCAATTTAGCTTTCACAATGGCCAGCGCATGTATTGATCTGCGCAGCGCGGAGTAGCCGGAGCAGTCCGTTAGCCGGCCCCGCTGATTGATTTTAGATGACTCTGTTGTTATTTCTGCCAGCCGCTCCGGGGGGGGGGGGATGGAGCTCTTTAAAATGTGCGTCCACATTTCTCTCAGTTCCTTTGCTCATCTCGCCATCCCCAATGCCAACAAATGTCTGACTTTGTAGGATGTGATGCGATTTGAGAGCAATGTGAGTTAATAGGGACATTGGCATTATGGGCCCTCATTCATGAAACGTGAACATGAATTTCTGTGTAAATCGTTCGTAAAACCATTCTTACGTAACACAGAATTTTTTTTCTCCCCTTTGCAAAGGACTTGTTTTTTTTATTTTTGGTATGTAGGTTATTTATTTAATTTTTACGTTTATTTAATTTCGCAGAGGCGGATTTCCGAGCCTGTCCTCCAACAAAAAAACGACAATATAGGTCATTTGTGCAAGCATTTATTAAGACCTATATTTACGTTTTAAAGTTAAGCGCCCTCTAGCGGGCGTAAAAATAATGACGGTATCATTATTATAAGTATAATGACAGTATAACGTCATTACCAATCAAAACGCACGTTTATTTGAATGCAATGTGTGGGCATTTTACACCAATCTCACAGTATTTCCTGCATATTTTACTACTGTAGGTGGCTTATTCATTCGAATGACCACACCTAACCCCACCCCTAAACCTAACCCTCACAGAAATCATTCTAAATTATGATTTATTGAGCATATACATTTTCGTGCACGTCTGTTCCCTGGGATCGAACCCATGATAGCATGATTACATATCAAGGTATAACGCAATAATCTACTAACTGAGCTACACGAAACGCAAACCAGAGGACAAATAAAAGAGTACAAAACATTAATATGAAAATAATCTTTTGCCGATAGGGGCGCAATTGTAGTATACGCTCTGATGGGTCGTATTTCAGGGATTTGGACAAACGACCTATACAAGCGTATTGGTTGGAGGACAGGTTGGGATTTCCTGTCACATTTTTAACTATCATATTTAATGAAGACTATACACTACTACTGCGTAAATAAAAGCAGCTTTGTTGCATAATAGACTACATTTAAAAAATAAATAGTGTAACTTTTAAGTATGTATTCTTTCCAGATGGTAGTTTACTGGTATCATTTACCCTTTTAAACAAGTTAAATGAACTAAAGTGTTTATTTTGGACTCCATCCGGATGTGTTCCAAAGCCCTCGGGTCTTTCTGCTGTAATTCCATGCATGAATCCATGCTGCGCTAAAAGATCTGACTTCCACATGTATGTCAGGACGCCTCAGTCTATTCTCCATGACAGCAGTATCAACATATTGTGAAACTTGAGGAGCTGAACTTATTCTGATTGTTTATAGCGAACAATCACTCCTTTCCACTAGCATTTCTTCAGTTACTTGCATGTGTTCCAGTAAGAACAGACAACACACAGTAAAGTGATGAAGTCAAGCTGCTAAAACGTGTAAAAACTATTCCCGTAAATCATCTAAAAACCTCTACATAATACTTTTGCATAGATGTACCACCCTTCCACGGAGGTACAGTATTAATAGTAATATCACACCTGAAAATATTAACTTGTAAATGGGCCACAATTATCAAAGATGACAACATTTGTGATCTTTCTCAGCAATTGACTGAATTTGTGACTTTTTAATGAGGTAAAAATGAATATAATTAGGTAATTAGTATTGGTTGTTATATTAATCTAGTATGAATTCTAATTACAGTTGTCCTTATTATAGTCAGTAATTATACAAGTGTGTATTTATAATGAATTTAATGATGTAATAAAATGAAATAACTATTTTTATTGGTAACACTTTAGTATAGGGGCCAATTCTCATTATTAACATATATATATATATATATATATATATATATATATATATATATATATATATATATATATATATATATATATATATATATATATATAGATATTTATGTTATTTAATTTTATTTTTATTTAAATTATTATTACCATTATTTTTTTAACTAAACTTAATAAAGAAACTGTTTTAAATGTGTGGCCGTACATCTGTTCATCACATTAGTAATACATCTGAGGCATCGTAACTACTGTCCCATTCTAGCAGCATTACCAAAACATCAGCAGATTCTGATCAGACTTGTCATTTAATTATTAGCAGCAATTTGCGCTGTTATTTTCTGCTAACGCCATAATTAGGCAGGACAAAGTGGCAGCTCGGCTGATACGGCGCTCAGTGGAGGATATCAATGCTCACCCTCACCCTCAGAAAGAGGAAAAAAACAGCCAGAGAGTAGCGTCTCTGGAGAAATGAAGTGTTTTTCTGTTCTCTCGAAGCCCTCCGCTGTGTTTCCAGTCAGGACGGAGCGTCTGAATGCAGTAGGGGGGTGCTGGTAAACCAGGTGTTGTTGTGGGGTTTGTTTTTGCATTTGGTTTCCTGGATTGCTGTTGACAGAAACATTATAAGCCTGTGGCACTTGAGCGGAGGAGAGAGAGAACGAGGACATTAGAATAGCTTGTGTTGTTTGTGCTTTGGGCACGATACCTGAAACCGTGCGGCTTATTGAGAAGAGGTATGCTGTTACTTTTGAAAACTAATGATATTCACATGTGAACAATAAGGTGGAACCCTCTGAAGGAGCGCCCCAAGACATATCTAGAGGCCAGAATATCAGTTTAAGAGACTTATTGCTAGTTCAATATGAGTTAAGCTCAATTAATTGTGACTCATCCCTTGTTTTCTTTATAAAAAAGTGAAGAAAAAAAAATGGTAGAGCACTTATAGAGGTCAGATTTAGAGGATTTAAAAGCAAAAATGTGAAGGTTATAATTTAATAATATCACTCACATTTATTCTTCTATTAAAACTTGTGTATTATTTCAGCTGTCAAGTTGTAGTTTTTGTTGGTATATTGTCATGGCAATGAAGTTGTAAAATTGAATATAAATTCACCCAGAAAAGGTTAGTGAGTAATTATATCATGCTAAAATCATGAAAATATGTATACTTTTAATGTCTATTGGCTTAACATTTATTGGCCCCATTCAAATTCAAATAATGGTAACACTCTATTGGAAAGGGTCCTTGTTATACCTTACATGTACTTACTATTATAATAACAATAGATTATGCAAAATTACATGCAAGTAGCCCTGCGCCAAACCCTATCCATATAGTAAGTACACTTACTTAATCAATATTACTCAATACTTGTATAACAACTGTACACTTGGACAAGGACACATTAAAATCCAAATAACCAAAAAAAATTTTAAATCAACAATGGTCTGTCAACTGAGCTTAACTTGTATTAAACTGAAATATTTGGTAACACTTCAGTATAGGGAGCAGTTCTCACTATTATGTATTATCATTCCTATTATTAACATATTGGTTGTTTATTAGTACTTATAAAGCACATATTGTGTATGACCATATTCTACATCCCTAATCTTACCCAATACCTAAACTTAACAGCTTACTAACTATTAATAAGCTGCAAATTAGGAGTTTGTTGAGGCAAAAGTTATTGGAATATTAATTGAGAGAACTAGACCTCAGAAATAAAGTGTGACCAAATATTCCTTTTGATGTTGTGCTCTTTTTTTTGATCCAATAAGCCACACCTTAGCAACACCCTGGTAACTAAAAACTACTTTTTGTTTCCGAATCTTTTTGTATTTGGCTGTATGGAGGGTAATTTGACTTTCACAGACTTCCCAACTCACTGCCTGTTCGGGGTTCGAGTCTGGGCCCACTGCTGATAACAGATAACTGATGGGCGGCACTGATACGAAATGTCAGCGAAAGGACACTTGAACACTCTCTCAAACTCACACATTCCCACACACACGTCCCCGGCCTTCATTCGCATACATACACACTTGTAGAAAGTGACTCTTACACAAACCTGTCTAAAAACACACACACACATTCTCTCTCTCTCTCTCTCTCTCTCTGTGGGTGAAAACAATTGCAGGCCTAGCTGGTGACTTTGATGAATGACATGTCCCTTTGGGGAGCAGTTTCTCCATCTGTTTATCCCCCCTTCTGTTGCCCCCCTCCCTAAACTCACTCACTCACACACATGTGCAGAAACACACAGCGCACTCAGTGCAGGAGTATTTAAGAGTGCCGCTGGCTCCGTCATGCACCTGTAAGCACTCTCGCACGCACAAGACATCTTCTTTTTTGAGCGCCTAGAGTCTCGTTGGTGTGTGTTGTTTCTGTTAGTATTTTTTGGCTAGTCAAGGAGTTTTTTTTTTGTTTTTTGTTTTTTATGAAAATGGTGCTCTAACTAAAAACGTAGTTACCTGGTCGAACTTAAAAGTACAATTTGTAAGATATTTGCAATAAAATATCCAAAAACCACTAGGCAAGTGTTATATATTTTGTCCAGCTGAATACTAACAATATCTCTAATGTTTTCAACTACTTGTAAATCATGCGAGAATTCCCATTCTAAGCAGTGACACGGGGCAGTGCAGTCGCCTGTCAATGATGTTAGTTACCCTTTGTTACTGCCATAGAAACCACATGACAACAGTGTCGTGGACAAATGCGGAAGTAGCTTCGCGACAAACTTCAACTAGAAAGAGATGCCGATCTCGCTTGTGTTTTACTCAACAGGTGAGTTATTTTGATTTGTATCTTTACAGAAAACGTATGCTATTATAACGATCAACAAGATTAGTATTATGGGGCTTACACAGCAAACGAGGGGCATCGCATCTCTAGACCCGCACGAGGACGCATCTGATCCATCGTCCGATCGCGTCTTTGCATTGACTTTGAATGTAATCTACTCGTGCAAATTGTTGAACTCGCGTTAAATCCATGATTTATCTTTCCGTCTGATTGATGGCCGTCAGCGGTTGGGTAGAAGACAACAAATCCCATCATTCCACGCTCCTTCTTAGCGTCATCAAACCACACGATTGTTATTGTTTTGATAGTGCGCCCTCTCGTGGCAGGTCCTACAACCTCTGTACCTTTAAGGTCAATATGAATTTGCATTTCACATCACATTTTACTTCCGTAATGTGACATGTTTCTACGTTTAAAGATGGTAAAAGAAAAAAAAAGGACAGAACTTGATTTTATCAATCCAAAATTGTTTTGAAGCTGAAAATGCTGGTTCATAATGGAATGTGCAAGGTATATGTTAGTACCTAAAAGCTTTTCTGAGAGTGTACTAATTGTTTTTAGCACTGCCAATCAAAACATTCTACATAAACCAATTCGGTTTTACACTGTGACCTCTTGTCTGATTTAGAGCTGGTCACTTGCATTGCAGTCCGACTGGAGGGGTTAACTCTCTCTGTGTGTGTGTGTGTGTGTGTAGGAACAGTGCTAGGATAAATAAAACATGGAGATCTGTTTAGTGACATATGGGCCAGTGCATCCTGTCTCCTGCATCCTAATGAATGCTAAGCCTTTCAAACTGTGTGAGACGAAAGCTTTGTGCTGCCAGGAATATAGATATCAGCAAGAACCAGTGAGGGGTAACGTTTGTCTAAACCTGTGATTCACATTAACGCCTGCATACAGCATCACCAAACTTCATTTTGCACTTTTGTTGGGTTTGTAAAATGTCGTAAGGAGTCATGTGTTAACACGCACATCTTGAAGTGGCAGATTTAACATATGGCAGTCAATTGACAAGTCAGCTAAAAAAAAAAAAAAAACAGTTGAACACAAATTAAGCTTGTATTTCGCAAATTGTTTTTGGGTGTCAGAGAGAGAGAGAGAGAGAGAAAGAGAGAGAGAAACTTCTAACAGTGTCATTAGCACATCCGTGACTTTTTGACATCTTTTTTGATCTCTGATAAAGGTGACATCTGTACCGTCTTGGCAGATTTTTTTTAACCCTTTTAATCCCACGGGTTACATTTGTGACCAAAATCTAAAGTTTGATGGGCAAAGAATAAGTTGTTGATGTATTTTACATAGATTTGTTAACTGTAAGTGAAATTGCAGACTCTCTTGTATTGTACGTCATAGCTTAATTTGCAGTGACAGAAGTTTAGAAATTTACTGTAATTCAGTAATAATGTTTCAAGTCTTATGGGAGACATGTTGGCTCCTGTATGTTTTACAGTTCATAACTGTATAAATAAAGCCAATATGTCAATATACTTTGAAGAGCTAAAATATTCAAATACAATGGTAACTAGCATGATAATGCAGGGAGTACAATAGAAAACCACATATCAAATGAAACATCAAAATTGTCAAAACTATGTCAAAAACATACAGACTTTACTAAATGACATAAAATTAATAATTGATAAAAACAAGAAACAACAAAATAATTCAAATCAATAATAATTAAATGATTCTTTAATTTTGTTTGCTCGTATTTTTTTACTTAGATTTTTTCCCCCATAATTTTAACAGTTTTACCGTAAAAGTACATTTTACATTAATATTGCTTGTGTTCTGTTCATTTAATAATGTTCCTGTATGAAATAGATTTTCACAGTGGACTATGAGGTAATGCACACTTTTGTACATCGTCAATTTTACAGTAAAATTACATTCATAGCCAATTCAATTTAATATACTGTATATGGTGAGGTCATTTAAATAGTTAATGAACATTTTTATTGTAATATTATTAGAATATGCATTTTTCTGTTAACATTATAAATATTTGTCGTTAATTATTTTTATGCAATGAAAATTTGTTTTTGAATCGTTTCTACATAAAAAGTGTAATAAATATGTGCAAATTTTTATATATAAATCAAGTTCTACATTTTGACCGAAGTTTAACTATCAGTGTGGAACATTAATTGAAAATGAGCAGTGTTTATTTGCACCACATTCACACTTTCCCACCTTGTAACTCATTTCTGCATAGTCCTTCTGTAAGACATGCACACACACACACACACACACACACACACACACACAGATCTCCATCTGTCCCCAGGTGCAAAGGTGGGTGGCCCTCAATCCCTATTTAATGAAGGCTATGCTGTTTTTTTTTTTTTTTTGGATCATAGAGTGATCTGCCTGTCTTCAAACACTAGCAGGAGACATCTCAATAGCTCTTCATTATTGCAGGCAGAGAAAAAACAAAAAGACAAAGACATCATAATTACAAGAACGTGCACAAGCTCAGGGACGGAGAGAGTTAGAGCACAGGAGAAGATCTTCAAGAGTTTATTTCCACTGGTCTTCTGATAAAGACGAGGTTGGCCACTCTCCGATGGCTTCCCAGTACTTCTCCCACACTTCCTGCATTGATCTACTGAAGTGAATTGACAAGAAAGAATGACTTTTTTGTCTTTAAACTGTTTTTCCTCGACACTACATACGCCTTCCAAAGATGAATGTATTATCTGGTAACAAACCAGGTGAGAAAATAAGCACTTAAAAAAACAAAACAAACAAACAAACAAACAAACAAAAAACTCTCAACATTTGCACTCTCAATTATTTTTCGGTATTTTTTTCTCTGACAAAAAATTTACCATGTTAAACTGCTGAAATAGTGATTACAACAGTACAACTACAATAAACCACTTACAAAATTGTAGAATTTGTAGTAAAGTGTTAAATTTGTAGTATTTTTAAAGTACACTACATATTGTTATTAGTGCTGTCAAATGATTTTTCACGATTCATCGCAGCCAATATAAAAGTATATATGTATGTGTACTGTGTGTATTTATTATGTATATAAATACACACACATACTATTTATACTACATATATTTGGATAACATTTACATTTATACTGTACATTTATTTACACATTTACTATATATATATGTAATTTTTTTTACATATTTACATACATGAGTTTGTATTTATATATACATAATAAATATACAAAAGCACACACATATATATTGTGTAAACAAAAACTTTAATTTTGGATGTGATTAATCGCAATTAATGGTTTGGCGGTAGTAATTGAAAATCAGTCATAGGTTTACCTTAAAAATTGTAGGGTAACTTATGTATTTGCGCAAAAAAACAGAGTCCTTGACTAAAATTAACTAGAGGAACAAGAGTTTAACTGTGGTAAAGTCATGATAGCCACAACAACTGAAGCACTTTAATGGAAATTAAATAGGTTTTAGGTTTTACTACAGGAATAATAGTTGTTATATTGGCTGTAAAATCAGAAGTAAATTCCTCCATTATGAAGTTTTTGTTACAAGAACCATTGGGTATTCATTGTAACCGTTTATCTGTAATGTCCTTGGATCCCTACCCATGTGCAAAAATGCTACTAAGTTGGTATTTTTACTTGGTATAAGTCAAACACTATGTTCAAATAATAGAACCAAATTAAATTTGGAAGAAGATCCCTTATTCACATTTTACTGTAGTATCAAAAACTACAGGAACTATTTTGGCACCAACTGTTGTTCAAGGGCAGATTAGCCATTAAACACATCAACGGACTTTCTCTTCAAAGTTTTGCATACACGGATGTCTTTTTTTGAAGAATTAATAGCTATTGAGACGTCCACCTACAGAACTCAAGTGATATGATACTCATCTGTCTGTTTGTCAGCCGCTGGCCTCCTTATCACTGCACCGCTCGGCAGCGTTAACTCTATAATTAGCCACTTAATTAGCAAAGGGGACTTGATTGACAGTTTGGAGCCACTGACTCACGTTCAGGACGAACGTCTTAGCGTATGTGTGTTGTTTGAGTGTGCTAGTGCCGCCAGCGACACATTGAGAACCACCTTAAGATCAATCCTACACTCTTATGCCAAAACCTCTTATGTTAGCACAAGTCAATCTGTGTGTGTCATAGATTACAAAAGTGGGATTAGTTCTGGGGAATGATACACATTTGTTAATCCCAAATAAATGATGTCGTCTTTATGAAGCCTTAGAGTGCCAAATTTCAGTCAAATGCCTCAGTATGAAAAATTTTACAAGTAGAATCCTTTTTGCTACTGGTGTCATCTGACAATTTATAAAGCCTTGATAACTGTAGTAACTAGTGATTATTGTAAGATGCCAGAGTACCACAGTTTTATCAATTCAAATAAAATGCATGTGTATACATTATTATTATTATTATTATTTTTTTTAGATATATGATTTTCAAAAAAAGTATCTGCTCCAAGGCTGAATTTATAAAAAAAAGCAGTAAAAGCAGTAACATATTATTACAAATTCATATTAATGTTATATATATATGATTACAATTTAAAGAACTGTTTTCTATTTGAATATGTTTTAAAATGTAATTTATCCATATGCTAAAAAGCATCATTACTCAAAACATCGAAACATTTCTGAATATTGTCAATGCTGCTTAATATTTCTGTGAAATTGTGATACACTATAACTATTATACACTATATTTTTCTTAATTAATTAGTTTCTTAAAAAATTTAATTAATTGATTTAAAGTGTCATGAAAAATTTATTAATAAAATTACAAAAAATATTTAAATTTCAAATAAATTATGTTTATGTTTAAATGTCCTGCTCATCAAAGAATCGTGAGAAAAATGTCATATTTTCCACAAAATTATATTCAGCAGAAATGTTTTCAACATAGATAATGATTAAAAAAAAACATTATTAAAAATTAATCACAATAATTTATAAGAAGTGTGCAATAATTTAGTTTATTAGGATTCTGAAGGATCGGTGATACTGAAGACTTGAGTAATAGTACTGACAATTAAGTTTTGCCATACATTAGGATTTCAAAAAAAAAATTTACACATAAAAATTGTACAAGTATTTCATGATATTACAGTTTTTAATGCATGGTGAGCATAAGAGGCTTCTTTTAAGCGTATATGTGTGTATACATGCATATGTCAACGTTATTATTATATTTTTTTCTTCAAGTGTTAATAAAGTGTTAATAAGCAGTAAGCAGAGAATTAAGCATCGAGAGGTTGTCTGAATAATCTGTCCACGTTAATTACCCATCAGGGCACCTGCAGCTAAATGAGCTTGTGCTTACCAGAAATAGTTACTGTTCTCCATGTGAAGGGCATCATCACACACACACCTAATACAGAATTACAATATAAACACACACACTCAAACAAAAAAGGGCCAAGAAGAAAAAAACCAAAGAGTCTCAGCATCCCACAGCGAGCTTTATTAATTTTGACAGTGCAGTATGTAAATGCCTGTTTTAGTGCTTACGCTGCTAGTTAGCAGGTATCGGCCACGCTGACACTTCTTCACCCTTGAATTAAAAAAAAAGAATAAAAAGAGAGAACGTCAATAGCACGTCGATAAAGTCACGCTAATTTTTACACGCTGTCCTCGAGTTTGCACTCATCTGCACATTTTTTTAACTTAACATCAAAGTTCAAGATCTGACTTCGTTAATCTGGTATTAAAATGAATAAAAGGGTGACCTTGTCCAAATTAATAAGTCAGTGGCGAAACACGCTTTCAACGTTCAGAAAGGTTACACAAAGGTTAGCCTTCAAGTGCGGCACCAGCGTGCCAAGGGAGACGCGCAGAGACAGATGCTCACTGTTTTCTCTTGAACGTGCTTTGTTGGTGAGACATGGGAGCTCATCCTTTCTTGCTTTGGTTGTGTATCTGATAGACAAACATCTCACATAAGACATGTCTTTAGATGAAGTGGTAAAGGAGAGATTGTCTTGTGTCTTGAGTTGTGATCAAGACACTGTGAACCGTTTGTAGACAGACAGGCTCTGCTCTACTGCCCTTTGGTCACCCTCAAACCGAACACCCATTGTCCCTTTACTGAGCTACAGTCTGTACCAAGAACCTGTGTTTTGACTGGTAACTAAAACGAAAATGATTTTGTTAATTACAATATAGCTGAATTTTTGCCTTGGCAGCTAACTAAAAATGTAAAATATATGTAAAATATGTATTAGTTTGATTACAAAAATTAAACTGGCAAAATAAAATAAAGTAAAAAATAGAGTAAAAAAATAAAATTCAAAATATTATCATTTTATTTACAGGTTTAAATGTGTGGGAGCACTTATTTATTTGTATATTTAATTATTATTGTATAAATAGTTATATAATATAAATAGTGTGTTAATTAATTCATAAATATTAATAATAATAATAATAATAATAATGATGATCAGTGGCGTAGCAACTCAGCCCTGGGCCCATATGCAAAAAATGTGTGCCGCGCCAAATGTCCAGCTCAGATAACTCAACCTAGGCCCTTTATTGTTGATTTTTCTGAATTAAATAAAGTTACGGAGATCGTACTTCACAAGCTGTTTTACTTATGGAATAAATGCTTGGAAATAATATTTAACGTTTTCAGGTCTATTCATTATTTGTAGCATTCAAGCCACCCATTAATCACGGCTTTGTTACTGCAAAGTGCCTACTTTCCATTTTATGATCTATATAAATATAAAATAAATGTGTTTTTACGCTTTTTAATTTGTAGTGAGATTCACCAGTAGTGGCAGATGAATCAATGATATTTTCCTCTTTAATATTTGCAGCAAGAAATTAACGGGGATATTTGAATGCATGTTAAAAAAAATCAGAACAATTTAATACAAACGAATGTCTCATGGAATCGATCAATCACAGTTTCAAAAAATGTCAGTAAGTCGAAGTTTTACTGCTGTTTTTCATGTTTAATTTATAGAATGACAGGTTGGATGCCACAGACTTTTATTTTTTTGATGGACAATAGGTGAAATTTTCACATACTTATAATATTACTTAATATATTATAATATAGTATAATCATTTAAAATATGATGATGTTAATCTTATTTAGGCTAGTTACTTTTCAACATGGCACTAAAATGCAGCCTTAGGCTATTTTGTACTGAATGCAAACACAATTTTGGCACAACGGCCAAAAAAACTATCAAGAACAAAAAAGTAAATAAAGAAATAAACTATATATATAAATTTAGTGGGTTATTTGAATTATTTGTTAATAGACTGTGTTTCCTGAGTCAGTGTCACAAAGATGAATTTGACTCGCCATCTCCTCAACTGGACGCGCCTTTAGAGAGAAACGCCTCTTTACGGATTACATTATGAACACGTTTTAGTTTTCGATTTGATTGTTTGAATTATTTCATGTTAAAGTAGTAATAAGCATTTTATGGATATGTTTATCATGTCTATGAGTTTCGGTTCAGTGAAGCCCTCTTGCTCAAGTCAGAGATGCAAAATGCGCATCCTGTTTGTTGGTTTTTTTCGTTTCTTTTTGTTTTTAACGTTTTGTTGATATTGTAAGTCCACACAAATAAAAGTAGACCCTTTGCAGTTCTGAATGATGTATGTTGAGGTTCATGTCAAAGAGTAAGACACACTATCCTGCGAGAGCCTTCCCATCATGCTGTTCAGCTGTACTAAAGATGTTAAATGTTGTGTATTTGAGAGCGAGAGAGTAAAGGCAGCTCAACAGGTGCAGTGAGCTACGGCATCAGCCTTTTCCTTTCACCTTCCTACTTATCCCTCTTTCTGTCTCTCTACTTCTCTTTTACTCTGGCTTTCTCCGGCCACTGGAGTGGATCAGTCAAATTATCGAGTGGCAAAACTAATTCGGCGCCCGGGGGCCGGCAGAGCTGCCACTTCCCATCAGCCCCTCCGCCAGTCAGCGCCCAACTGTTTTCATTTGGGTCTCTTGTTTCATTTATTATGGCTATTGGAGCTAATCCTACGAGCAAACCCCCGGCTGGCCCGCCTGTCACTATTGTTTCGGCTCTTGGATGCACCATGCCTTCAGTGGGAGGACTGCTCCAGTACCAGCTCATGATGGAAGTGAGCTTTCTCAGATGGAGAGAGAAAGAGCGGGAAGGAGATCTCATCAATCATATTAAACTCATTTAGACAGGCTCGAAGCCCCCCCGCTTTCTGTTTCTCTACGTCACGCTTCTTGAAGATGGTTACAGTTGCTCAAACAGAAACCACCCAGTCTTAGAGAGAGAGGTGTTTTTATGGTTTAAGAGACTTCATTTAGAATTTGTATGTGTTACATCGGTACATTTTTTTTAATGCAATATATAAATTAAAATTTAATTTATGCATTTAGCAGACACTTTTATCCAAAGCGACTCAGCATTCAAGCTATCAATTTTTACCTATCATGTGTTCCCGGGGAATTGAACCCCCAAACTTGCGCTTGATAACGCAATGCTTTACCAATTGAGCTACAGGAACACTGTATATGTATCTGAGTTATGCACATTAGAAAGTTAAAGCTAGTCATTAATAGCAAATCTATTAATGTATGAATTGTCTTTTTGTGTGTATGTGTGCATATGTGTATATATACATAATATACACTAGTTTCTTCCAGAAACAAACAAAATCCAGGAAACAGAAGTTTGCTATATATCGTTTTTTAATCTAAACCTCACACTTGTTTTGCAGGAGGTTATTGATTATAATCACTACAGCTTCTCATGCATTTCCATGAACTACAATAGATGCTCAACAAAACGGCAAACACATCAAAACAACATTCCGAGTTTGACCATAACCTTGAAGTAATTCCCTTTACTAATACATATTTATATCGAATGTGTAGTTTTGTTGATTAGGCCATCAGAAAGCCTTGACCACAGAGAGAGAGAGAGAGAAGTGATTGACTCGGCTTCACCACAGGGCAACAGTTAAAAAGAGGTTAAGGGTTTTGTCGAACACACAACACATGCTACTCAAGCTAAAGCTTTGTTTGGTTGGAGTCTGGACTCTTTGGGTTTGCTGTCTTGCGGGAAAATAAACGCTCGGGGATCTGAAGAGAGAATTGGGTGGTCTGTCTTTAATGGCGCAGCTTCAGTCTTCCTTTGAAATGTGAGGGAGGTCATACCTTTGCACCTCTGCAATTAACCATGTTAACGAGGCTGAGCCATTAGCGCTAACACCAAATTTGGGATGTTAAGCGAATAAGCACTTCACTGTTGTAAAGGCATAGGTGTTGTGTATTTATTTGCTTATTCTGCTGCAAATTAGCCTTAACATTAGTATGTATAAAGTCTGCATTTTAAGCCTTTTAACATTTAACATAGCATGTTTTAGCACAAAGCATGAGGGTAAAACTCAAAACTGATGGACATTGAAAAAAAAAAACTAACATTAGCTTCTGTATTCTTTTTCTATTATTCCTTTTCTTTTTATTTATCATACAGTTACAGTTAACAAAAAAAGGCCTCTTACTCTACCTTGGTCTGTTCTTTTTCTATTCTATGTTTTCTTTTTAATTATTATATATACCTTTAGACTACTTACTTTGAAACTCAAATCACGTGGCATGTGGAGGAGAGGTTTGCTATTACTTTTCAAAGTGAACTGAATGGAGTTCTTGTCTGCCAGAAGAAAACCACCCTATCAACCTCACAGAAATGTGCTAAAAACCACTCAAGAGTCTTTTAGTGCTCACATTTCCTTCAGAAAAGGAAGTAGTTAACTGTTTAATAAAACCTTGAATGAAAATGAAATTCCAGCTCAAATTTACACTTAAATGCAATTGGTTCTGCAAATGCAGCAACACCTAGTTTTTTCTCTCTTTGACTTTGTTTGATGCCTGCAGCTGCATCTGAGCTAATCTAGATCAACAGCATTTAGCAGAGCATGCTCACACACATACATACTGTACACACACACTCGTATCAGGGAGGAGACAGACACGCTAAAATGTTTGCAGGGATGTTTTCAGGTACGATGCCCGAGGGTTTACAGCAGCTCAGTTTCACACTGATCAACACAAGCGCTCTGTTTGTGCAGTGCATGCATGAAGAAGTAAACATCCAGAGAATGAAAGTAATGCATTCATTTATCTGATTTTATGAACTAATAAACCTAACTATAATTTACTTTAGCACACTTCTAGACTGCACTAAACCGGATTGTTTGAACAGGAGCAGGAAGGTTGACGTGAACTTTGATCGTCATTATTAATATTAATATGAGATGGAGTGCTGTTTCTGGGAAACAGTCCGGGCAGTCAGTTGTGAAACGTGGACCTTGATATTATTTTTGTTCAGAGTGGCGAGCATAGATCACATAACCATGGTTAATGTGAGATAAATAAAAACATGCAGACACAGGACACTGATCACATGATTTTATCCGTCACAAATGGCAACTTTTATAAATTTGAATGCCATAATTAATATTTTACCTCTATTACATCTATCTATTACATTTTAACTTATTAAAACATGGTTGGTTTGATAATTTTCTGAAAGAGAGGTTTAATTTGTTTGTCAATTGTAGTTTTTATTTATTTCCATTTAATAATTTTAAGGTTAATTTAACTTATTATACTTAATTACCAATGCAACATTTCCAATTTGTTCATTTGTTTTTCATCTAATACTTATATTTTATTTTTATTTTAATTTACAAATTACGATAATAATTAATAAAACATCTGCCGCAAACATACTGAAGAATCAAAATAATTAATGCCATTTTTTTCTCCAAATATGTTTGTAGAGGACTATGTGAGCCAAAGACACAGCGCGAGAGAGAAAGAGGAGGCAGGAAAAGTGCTCTCCACTCACTTTCTGCCCAGCGAGCAGTGCCTTGTTACTCTTTGAACACTTGGCCCATTTATTTCTGCTAAGTCGTGAGATTCTGAGTCGGCCAGTGAAGACTCTAGTGGCTCTTTCCATGAAACATTAACGAGTTCCTGGGGTTAAAGGGATGCCTCGAAATCACTGCTGATTGCAGCGTGTGTGTATATGAGTGTGCGATCACATGTATGTGTGTGTATGCAAACGTTACAGGCAGAAATTAATGTACGGCATTGATTGAAAAATATAAAGGTGTGTGCATACAGATAAATCCACACTCTGCATCGGATTGTGAGATGTTTTAGCATCCTGTTCATTGTGCACATACACACATTTCTCTCTGTGTCTGACTGCAGGACACAGGGTTATTAATTTACGCTGCCTCTGCCACCCACCACCCCACACTCCTCCAGGGCGACTGTTGATGACACGTACAGATCAGGACGCCCACGAGCCAATCACAGGTCTCATCCTCAGTGCTTTACAATCCTGCTGCAGTCGGCACTGCCCACTCTACACACTCCACACTCATTCACACGTGTTTCTTCTCTGGAGTCCATAACCCAACGAATAGATTTCATATCTTTTACCAAATAGAAAGCCTGCAGATGAAATTAATGTGAACGTAAAATCAAGTAGAAATACTGTAAGTTGTAGTTTATACATCTGCTTTTTTAAATCCTCACTAATGCTGGTACACATGCACTTTGCCAAGTGCTGGTGTGTGTTTGTGCCAGTTTGCTTTGTCTTTGTGTTGTTTTTTGGACTGGTGCATTTTTTAAATATTTCTTTTTTTACTCTATAGCACTGCACTGACTTCAGATCAGCATTAAACATCACCTCTAGTACATTGAGTGAGTAACTTTAAGGTGTGTAACTTTAAGCGCATACAAATATGCAAATGTGAGACTCACCGCTGGAAAAAAGAGTGGGTCTTGCACAAATAATAAAAACAAATAAATAAAGAAGGAAGCGATTACTACAGCAGGGAGTTAATTAACGGCTTATTTCTGTTTGATAGGAGAATAATGCGCTGTAATTTTACCTTGATGCAATATAAAACTGCAAGCTGCCACTGCTGCACTGGATAATTAACACCTGTGTCTAGTGGCCACTAGGACCTCAGCACCTATTAATGCCAAAAAAAACACAATACTACAATTAAAGGCACTACTATTAGACATTAAACTGGGTTGGTATATAGTGGGTGCTAAATTGGTCCGCTTTTACCTTTAATTGCCTCAGAAATTACGAGGAGGGGTTATATTAATGTTTTGTAACATAATGTAGAGGAAATGAGGAGTGCTGAGGGAAAATGTTATGGCTCAATTTGTCTGTTTTGTCTGCATTTTTATGCCGAAGAGAGAAAAAAGACTCTGCATCTTGGACGTTATCCCTATGAGCATCCAGAGGTCAAATTACCGTGTAAAACACATCGTCATATTCATAATGTCTGTGGAGTTTTGCAGATACCCACAAAAACTAAAATAGACATCTTTCCCCTGTATTTCATGTCACATCAGAAGACATGTCCTAATATGTATACTATATTAAAAGTGTATCTCAAATCATAGCAAATCCAGCGATACTAGATTCCGTTTCTTGATAACGATTGATCTTAGCATTTAAGAGCAGTTTCTATGAGTCAGTTTATGACTGTTAGTTATTGTTTCACGTGCATTTCCAAAAAATGCACTTAATACAGTCACACATAGCTGTGCTTTAAATGCTACTTAGGAGTCGCTATCCGTTTGTCAGGTGCTGATATGTGACCTTATAGAATGGCTCGTAATTGCAGTACACGCTCGTTTATTGAAATGTTAAAGGGTAATTCCACCCCAAAATGAAAATTTTGTCAAAAGATTTGTTCGGAACACAATTTTAAGATATTTTGGAAGACAATGGGGAGTTTTGTGTCTGCCCCATTGACTGCCCAGACTGCCCACTGTCAAGGTCCAGAAAAGTATGAAAGACATCGTCAGAACAGACCATCTGCCAGCAGTGGTTCAATTTGAATTTTATGAAGCAACGAGAAAACATTTTTTGCATGCAAAGGAAACAAATATAATGACTTTATTTAACAAACTGTCTCCTCTGTGTCTCGATGCGGACATTTCTAAGTGCCGGTATGTGATTTGTTTTACATCGGATTTCAAAATCAAATAAAAAAAGCTCCGAGTTAGCATGTGGCCAAATATTAAAATTACATGGATTTAAACGTCCTTGAATCATGCTGTAAAGTGAAGCATGGCCTGACCGTTGGCCCCCTTTGCAGGTATTTGTTATAATACATAATAAACTTAAATTGGTCATGTTCATATTTTGTGTATTACATTATGTAGGCCTATTTTATCAGGGTTGTTCAATAAAACCATGTAATTACTTGGTTTTGATACTTTATTTGAACCGATTATTATTGCCTCATCATCAGATTATATATAGTCATACTGAAGCCTGTTTTTCACTTAGGTCTATTTGTATTACTAAAAATATCAGATTACTCAATTGTCAAAATAATCAGTAGATTACTTGATTACCAAAACACTTATTAGTTACAGCCCTAGATTAGTTAAAATATTTCAAAATACAACTGGATTGTTTGATTAGTGTGATTAAAAGACAATTATTTTTTTTATCTTAAAAAGTATTAAAATATTATCTCATTCTATTGAAACAAGGATCTGTATATCTCATGAGCTAAGTGTATTGTCACACACCCTAGTGTTGATAAGTGGTGATATAGCTCATAATTTCCCAAGTGTATGATGCAGCTTTCATTCTTCAGGTCAATCATATTCATGAAAAAAAAATGTGAATAAGAAAAGCGATAACTTTGCCGTAATATCCTTTCAAATGTTAAAGTTGCCACAGTCATTGCAAGCTTTGTGCTGCACTTTATTTGTGCCATTTAGTTTTATTAGTTTATTAGGATTTGAAAGATAATAAAAAAGATTGTTAAATAAGTAAGATCTCCGACCCTAGTTTTCATGCACGTAGGCATTGACAGATTTTTCCTCAGTCTTAGAAATGATCTAATTTCCTTTTAAATGATTTCATTTATAAATAAATAAATAAATAAATAAATGAGTAATAAAGTGTACAATAATGTATAATCAAATCCTTATATTATAATCACATTGCACTTGAATAAAGTTAAAGGTGTAATCTGCAGATTGTCCAGCAGGTGACCGCATAAATCTGTCTTCTACGGAGCCTCACACATGGCATACAGGAAAAAAAGTTGGCTAAATCATGTGCACGATTTACTATTTCGTTCCCTCAATTTATAAATTGTCCGCACGATTTACTAATTTGTTCCCTCGATTTGCAAAATCGTGTAGACGATTTATAAATCGAGAGAATTAATTAGTAAATGGTGCAGACGATTTAGAAAATTGTGGGAATGAAATAGCAATCTAATGCAGATTCTAGTACATAGAGGGAATAAATGAGTAAATCGTGAGCACATTTTAGTACATCGAGGGAACGTATTTGTAAATCGTGCCTATATTTATTAATTTTTTCTTGCATGACATGTGCGGGGCTCCTTAGTCTTCTTACGATGCACTTGTTACGATGTACTCCAGAGCACTTGTTGATCTACAATGATTTTCAAGTGCTACTTAAAGCTGCAGTAGGTAACTTTTGTAAAAATATATTTTTTACATTTTTGTTAAACCTGTCATTATCTCTTGACAGTAGAATATGAGACAGATAATCGGTGAAAAAATCAAGCTCCTCTGGCTCTTCCCAGTGGTCCTATTGCCATTTGCAGAAAATCCATCGCTCCCGGTAAGAAATAACCAATCAGAGCTGCGGTCCGTAACTTTGTTTGTGTTCAAAATGTAGAAAAATGTATATAATAAGCGAGTACACCATGAATCCATTTTCCAAACCGTGTTTTTAGCTTGTCCTGAATCACTAGGGTGCACCTATAATAAGTGTTTATATTCGGACTATGTTAGATTGCTTCGGGGGTACCGCGGCGGAGTAACCCAGTATAAAAAAAACTTGGTTTTGATGCTTAATATTAACTACTTGAAATATAGGAAAAGTGTTTGCTTTTGAACCTAAAAGTAAAGTAGATTGATATTAAAATTGTCAGGTTAGGATTTTTTTTTTTTATATTTAATAAAATATTAATTAAAATAACAGTTTTCTATTTTAATGTGTTTATAAATGTAATTAATTCCTGAACATTTAACAACATTTGTTTGAAATAAATATTTAGTAAGATTATAAATGTCATAATTGTTCATTTTAATCAATTTGATGCATCCTTTCTAAATAAAAGTATTAATCATAAAAAAATAAAAATAACTTACTGACCCCAAAAATGTGTATATAGATATATAAATATCATCTGCATGAATTTACAGCTTTTATATTTAAGTAATCATCCTGGCTTCTGTTTAATACAGATTTTAAACCAATTGATTTTTATGAGAAAAAAGTTGTTCTCCCATTTTACCATAGCTGAAGTTTGACCACATTTACAGCTGCTTTATATGTGTTTGTGAGTATTTTGTGTTCATTGTAGATAGCCTCAAGCCCTCATTACATGTCATCTGTCTGTTCCATGGTGTTACATTAAATCTTCCTTTCTTTTGTCTACCCCACTCTTCTGGCCATCCTCCGGGTATGGCCATCAATGCCCTCATTCCCACGCTGTGTGTGTGCGTGCGCGTGTGTGTATCATCTTTTCTCTGCTCCAATAATGGCAGAAATCCACATCAGCATCTGCCTTCATTAAAAGTAATTACAGAGTCTTGCTCATATTGGGCTCACTCACAGACCCACATGAGCTGACTCAGGATCAGGGAGACCCCTCGACCCCAGTCAGTCATGTTCACTGGTCAATAAATAAGAACTAGCACACGTTGTAAAGCTTAAAACAACTTGTTTGTTGCCTTTCGTGTCATGCCTTGTTAAGACATCATGTGAAGAATGGCACTGAATGATTCGGTCAATCAGGTAGACCAGTTCAAACCAATAAATCATTGGCTTTGCTGATTTAAAGAATTGCCTCAGGAGTCATTTATTTTTAAAATACACAAATAGAAATGGAACCTCAAAAAAGTCAGGTATTTTTAAAAATAATTATCTAAATTCTACTATTTTTTTTTTTTAGATGCACCTTCTAGCACTTTAATAGTTTAGATGATCATTCTGTTAAGAGTTGTTTTTCATCCAAATCGGATCATTTCCTTTAAACTGACTTGAATAGTTCAATAGAGACATCAATAGTTTAGATTAATCTGAGCCATGTGTTCTGTTCACACTGGCAGAAAGGTTTCCAATCCAGATTTTAAAGAGATTATAGAATAGAATGTCAAGAAAGTCATTTATATCTGGTATTTTCACAAATAGATTCCCAAACCCTTGTTTTTAGGTGCGGAAACTGGCTGAAAAATTCTGATGTTCACAAATTTTATCAGAGTAGAACATAATGAAAGTCAATTATGTCTGGTATTTAAAAAAAAAAATTATTCCAGAAAGTTTTTTAGATTCACCTTCTTGCACCAAAGTCTTTCCTTTGAAATGACTCTAAACTGACTTATCAGTGGTTTAGGTTCATTTTAACCATTCGTATCTAACAAAAATGCTAGAGTTTTACAATATCTTCTGTACACACTGGTGGAGAAATTCTTACATTTGTGAATCGTCAATGGAATAGAACCTCAGAAACCCCAAGTTTTGAAACATTCATATACAGACCATGTCAATCATTCTGTTGAGACTCAATTTGTTTGTATCTAACAAAATGTATTTTGTATCTGGTATTTTTACAAATAGGCCTAGATTCCCAAACCATTGTTTTTAGATGTTCAAAAATTTGAATGCAGTACAACATATGTCTGATATTTTTAAGAAATATATTCCAAAATGTTTTGGCACCAAAGTTTTTCCTTTGAAATAACTTGAAACTGACTTAGCAGTATTAGGTTCATTTGAGTTGATTTGTATCTAACAAAATTTTACAATGTCTTCTGGTCACATTGGCGGAAATATTCCGATATTCACTAGAATAGAATAAAAAAAATATATACATATGTTTTTTTAGAGGCACCTTATAGAACATTAATATCCAGGCCATCATTCTGTTCAGACTTCATTTGTTTCTCAAAATCAAAGAGTTTCCTTTGACATCACTCTAAACTGATTTTTATCTACAGTTTACGTTCATTTGAGCCATTCGTATCAAACAAAAACAACCCCACTTTGGGAGGAAACTCTTCTTGGTGGAAACTATCACAACCTAGATTTAGTTGTATCAGTCCTCCAGTGGGTTTCACACAAACAGTGGGGTCATGAGGCGGAAATCTCAGCATTCATTTGGGCTTTTATTTACAACTTCCATTGCGGCCCATTTCTCTCTCTCTTTCTCACCGCTGCGCACTGAAAAGCAGAGTCTGGTTTCGCCCGCAGGCCATATGCCTTTGTCAGGCGTTCATCTCATCCCTTGTTCCGCCGTTCGGAAATTCCAAAGGTGAATTAAATACAGTATGCCGCCCCCATCTCCCTCTGCCCTCCTTTCTTTTACCTTTTTGTCCTTTCTCGGTTTACTGTTCGGCGTGAAATCGGACAGTAATATTTACTCTTCAGTGAATCAAAGGAGATGCTCTGCCTGTTTTTTTCCCCCCGTCTTGTGCACAAATCTGATACTTTTTCCCAAGACGCTCTGTCAAAGCGAAGAAAAGGCACTGTTCCTTTCTCTTTTTTATCCTCGTTTTGTCTGAAAAGGAGAAATGCAAAATGCAATAATGCGTCTGGTTGCATGAAACGGAGGGAGTGCTTGACTGACCCTCTTTGTGGAAAACATGATCTCTTTGGGCTTGTTCTCACAGGCAATCTATGTTGTGTGTGTGTTTTTTATCTTTATTTCTCTCTCTTCCTGCCTTACTTCTCTATTCCCTTTTGTATGTTCGTGGACATACAATCACAGGAGTCCTTCGTATGTGAGGATCTTTGTAAGTGGAATTGGGATGAGAGCATGTTTGGTTGGTGAAGTAAGTACTGGAATAAATATTTGTTAGGAAGCCTGGCGACTCTTTCCATTGAAACTCAACAGATGCTGAGAGTCGAAGATATACACAAAACCTTTAAAAGCAGATAAAAAAAATTCAGCTAGAGACTGACCAGTATTAAAAAATAAAAAAATAAAAAAACGGATACCACATATGTAAAACTATTTACTTAGCTTTTATTATTCAGTAATTAATAATCATTGCAATGAAAACATATGCATTAAATATGTATCAGTTTATAATTAATAATTAAATAATATTTGTTTAATTAATAATAAAAATAATAAAAAACAAAATCCATTTTTAGCCTTTAAATGAACCAAAAGCAAGGGACATGAACACGTCTGGTATTTGCTGACCTGTAACAGAATTCAAGGCAGCAATCTCAGGTGCGAGTGCCTCCATGTCTTTACCTGGGTCTCTAACGTTTCATTACCGCGGTAAAGACAGACAAAGTTAAACGCAGTGAAACGGAGAGCCTCTCAGTGCTGAAAAGAATCCATTGATGTAACGCTCACCGACTCGGAGATCAAAAGAAACTCCTCTGGATCAATTTTTCCTTCAATTCGGAATCTACCTTTTCTCATACCACTCTTTAATTAAATGGGGCATTGTTGTCTAGGTATGAAAAAGGGCCAATTCAGGCACGTCATAGCAGAGGAATCCAGACTGGCCCGTACCTGACCCCCCTCAAGACTACAGAAGCCCCCGTCTGTCCGGCTCGTCGGCTCACCTCCTCACTTCCAAAGCAGGTGAAGCATTAGCGACCGAGATGGACCTGTCAGATCTTGAGAACGAGGGAGTATGGGGCGAGGAAAGGAGGATAGATGTGTTCCCCCTCCTCAGGACGTGCCCGAGCGCCCTCCGCTCTTGCGGCGGGGGGGTGATACCTTGAGTGTTCAAAGCGGGAGTCTTAGGCAGAGAGACTTGTAGATCTGAAGGGCCATATGAAAGGCAAACAATAAGCAATCTGTTTGTCCACCCCAGCAAAACGGCACTCGCCTTTCATCCGCCGGCTCCCATTTCCGCGGGTCGCGACTTTCCTCAAACATCAATTACTGTTACGTACGCCGTTTGATCTCGGGGCTTCTCCTTGACATAGTATCAGGAGGCAGGAGGGGCTTATAGTGTGTGTGTGTGCTGAGACAATGCACCAATTGTGAGGGCCTTTTTCCTTTATTTTTCTACGCTTTGTATTCTGTATAAACAATCGTGTTTAGTTTGCGCAGTTTATTTGGACCTCACAGGAAATGATCTGATGCTTCTCCACCACTTCAGCGCTCCTACGTTTTCCAGAAACAAAGCTCAGAAGGACCCTTCCACAAAATCTTACCACTAACCAATGAAAGCAGTGTTCACTTTATCCGTCTGTAATCATTACATGTAGTTACACACACAATATACATATATATATATATATATATATATATATATATATATATATATATATATATATATATATATATATATATATAATAGTTTTTGTTGTTGTAGTTTTTTGCCTGATTTTACTGTAGACAGGGCTGGATCTGAAAAAAAAAACAAAAACAAAAGATGCTTGTCTTTTTTTTTCATTTATCTCTTCCTCCACTCCAGTCCAGCATATCCACAACTCGTATTTTTCTAAGTATGAATAATTTGCTAGTTTATTTGGCTTGCTGTCTGTCGCAGAAAGCCAAAGCAGTCGTGCCGTTGTTAATTTTCAGCCGCAAGCTCTCGATGGGGACCGCACGGCCCTCTGGGAGCAGAAGTGCCCTGTGCTTCCAAATCCACCCAGAGCTTGAGAGAGTGAGGATAAAGGAATTTTCTTCGGCCTTCTTTTCTGCGCTAGTTCACGTATTCCGTTGGAGGCTACATTTTTAATGAATTAGATCAAGGTGACATCCATTGTCTGAACCTGGGGAAAAAGACACAGGACGTGGGCCATCACTTCCTCCCAACCTGATTTGTGGGGAAAATTCGAGAGCGGTGTGCGAGAAGGCATCACATCGTCACTTAATGAATTACTTAATGTGTCCCTCCGTTGTTTAATTGAATTAATTAGGGGCCTAATTGGGCTGAGTGCTGATGGCTTCCAGGGCTGAGGAGCCCTTGATGAGAGGAGGGTTGAGTTCGGGAAGTGTGTGTGAGACAGTGAGTAACACTGGGAAATCCTCCTGGGACACACACACACTAGTACAAGACCACGACAGAAGGCCTTCTGGGAGTAGATCCCTCCCTTCTCTTCCAGAGGGCCACATTCTGCCGGTGGGCGGCAGTCACGACCAGTACTGATTAGGGATGTGCTAAACTATAGATTTTTAATATCAGTGACTTTTTGTGCTTTATCAACACTCTGAGGTAGTAAGTGAGCTTCCCTTTGATAAAATCTGATCAAATGAGACTCATGTTAATACCAGGTGACTTCCAGTGATTTCTGATAGCTGTTTACGTGACATAAGATCCCCTGAGACGGATGCTTTACCAGGTGTAAAAGGGGCCAAGCATGTTACCAGGTACACTTACCTCTCTCTCTCTCTCTCTGTGTGTGTGTGTGTGCGCCCCACAGGTCTGACAGCAGCAGCCATGGCTGAAGCTATGAAACTGCAGAAAATGAAACTGATGGCCATGAACAGCATGCACGGAAGCCAGAACGGTACCGAGTCAGAGAACGAGGAGCTGAACTCCAGTGCAGGTCAGAGTCACACACATACAAACATACTTTAAAAGGGCATGCAAACCTTTAATATTAGTTTTATTAAATAATTTTAAAGCGTGATTGACTTTTTTAGGCCTATCTATTATAGCTTCCACTGTTGTAGTTTGTAGATTCGCTATGCTCTTACAAATGCTTTGTGTTTGAGTTATTGCACCTGCCACAGTTCAGTAGAATCACTTGTGAGCTCCTCACCTGCTAATCAAACACATCGAATCCCCTGCAGCAGCAGAACACATCTCTGATGAGCCATTAGCTTGGACCAGTTTATGACTCACTACCAGCGCAGGCTATAGATATTCACAATATGAAAATAAAGAGCACTGTTAGGAAGCGTTCAACAATCTAATCACCTCAACACACACACACACACATGTGCGCACAGGCACGTGGCCTGAGGTAATGGGTTCTTGCCCACGCAGCCCTCTCCTTTCTGCTGAGCTTTATTGAGGCTAATGACGTCTTTAATGTTCCCCTCCTGACTGTGCATTTAGATTGTGATGTTACCATCACTTCACACACACACACACACACACAAAGTAAAATGTCATTCTTTATTATCACATTCAGCAACTGCGAGCACAGACACAAATGCCATCCGTTGTTATTGCCAAGACCAATAAAGCTTACTTACACGAACAACACACACATATGTGAACAGAAACACTGCGTGTGTGTGAATTTGTAGAGGGAGACATTAATACCAGCAATTCACTCCTCATATCAGTTCGCAAAGGTTTAAAAATTGCAGTCAAATGTGTTTAAAGATAAACGGGGAAAAAACAGACATAAAAACAGACTTATACACTACCGGTCACTACTAGTTTGAGTTTTTGAAAGTCTCTTCTGCTATTTGATATTTTCTTTTATTAAGGTTGTGAAATATTATTATAATTTTAAATAACTGTTTTTCATTTTAATATTTTAATAGTTTTGAGTACCACATGATCCTTCAGAAGTCATTTGAATATGTTGATTTGGTATTCAATTAGTATGGGTCACTGACTCAATTATTAATAATGGTTGTTATTATTAGCAATGTAGAATAGTTTTTTATTTATTTTTTTATTTTTTATTTTATTCCTGCTCAATGTTTTTTGTGAATTTATTTTTGTATTTGTATTTGTATTTATTTTTGTATTTTTGTACAGTATTTCTCTCTCTCTCCCCAAACTTTTGAACAATTTCCACAAAAATATTAAACAACAACAGCAGCACCAAATCAGCATATAAGAATAATTTCATACAGTATACAAAAAAAGTTATTTTATATCGTAATAATATCTGCAGATAAAATAAATGCATCCTCAGTTTAATTAGTATTACAAACTGTTAGTGTATTTGTACATATTATTCTATAAAATGGTTGTCATATCCACAATGTTTATTTATTTTTAATTTTTTACTGTTTTTTGTACACATTTTAGCAACATTATAACATAGAAAACATTATAAAAAATAATAATCACTAATTTCGGGGAGACATTTTTTATTCATTTTTTACATTTTTTATTCAGTTCTCAGTCCTGTCTAGTTTTATTATATTTTAGTTTAGGCTTTAGTTAGTTTCCAAGTGGTTAATATGGGCTGGTTAGAAAATGTATGTTTTAAACAGGGTGACTGTTTCCCAACCAGATATGACATGACAAGTTTCCAGTTGAAGTTATCGTTCAGTTCAGTTCAGTACAGAACACATCTGATATGTAATATACAGTAATGATTTTGGACAAGTGAGATTTCATTCAGACTATTCATTACAAGCAACCTACGAAATGTCTTTATGACACGCATATGTGTCAGCTGTTTTAGTCATCTAATGGTTTTTGATGAATTTGCTCTGTAAAAGCACCTTCAGATGTGGTTCATCCTATTGGAATGAATGACTGAACCGTCAGTTTATAACACGCTTCACCAAAAAGCTGCTCCGTGTAGATCAGCACTTGAGACTGTGAATACGAATCACCTTTGAATTCGGTCCATGCATGCGGAGAGAAACACACGGAGTGTGTGTAGTGACAGAAAGATGATGGCGAGAGAATAGAGATCAGGAGAGAGGAGGAAGAGCCAGTGCCAGGGGTGGAGAGAAGACGTCTGTCTCGCACTCAATCACACATCCTCTAATGTACTCTGGCTGCCGATAGAGCTAATGTTGATGATGAGAGAGATAGAGATGGAGAGAACTGCATCAATGGAAACTGAGAATCACACAGAGTCAAATTTCACTCGTGTTTGCGGATGTCAGCGTGCTGAGTGAACAACAGTCCCGGGCCGTGAAACATAGTAAGCACAGACCCAGCACTATAGGCGTTTGTTTGTGTGGTGTCAGATCTGATAAGCCTAGATCAACTCTTTCTTTTTGGGTTTGGCTTTTTTGGTTACAAATCAGGGTGCATTGCAACCACTTTACTTACAAAATGTCAAATATATTTATACAAAAAAAGAAGATATATATATATATATATATATATATTTGAAATAAAGGAAAATTTGTGCTTGCGGTCCATTGAAATATTAGATTTTTTTTCGGCTAGATGTGTATATGACCACCTATCCCAATATTGTATTAGATATATATACATATATTCTAATAAAAAAAAATTGCGCTAAAATGTTATTCTTTAATTAAACATGATTTCCGTAAATGAGTAGTTATGGGATAATTATGTCACTTTGTGTAAATATTACATTGATTAGCCCTAGAAAACCTGTTATGCTTTTCTTTGGTGATCATTGACTTTTTGTGGTCATATTCATACATTCATTGACTATTCATTCATTTTACCATAGTGGTAACAGGTAATGGCTACTTTGATTTGGAAGTTCTATATGACTGCTACTAGATATGCTACAATCATATGCAAATGTTGGAGATAAAAAATATGGGTAAAGTGGAGTAAGCAGAAAACAAATCTTTGATTGGGCAAAATATTTAGAGATATATTTTTGGTCCATTTTCCAGAAAGAACGCGCAAATGCTTGTTAGCTGGCAATAGCCATTTTCTCAATATGTGTTCTTGTTCGATCTACATCATGATCATCAATTGATGAAGTTAATTTTCAATACTCAATAATGCAAGTACCAAGAATGCATGAAATTACCCAGATGTACCCAGGATGCAATGAACATTTAAATTAAATATTAATATAACTGAATATTACTCCTTGTCATCACTCAAGAGATTTGTACTGCAAGCATGTGAGAGCATGTTTTGTTTTTAAAATTTATTTTTGCCATTTTTCTCCTTTATTTGAACAGTACAGAATCGAGTGGACAGGGAACTAAGCGTTCATTTGGTCAACTTTATAAAGTCCTACCATAAATGTGATCTCTAAGCTCACAGAGATTAAATAAAAGCCACAACAATTCCAACATGAGGTCTTTAATGAACAAATGAAGAGATTTTGTGAATGCCCAGCGCACGAACGGATGCGGGCTGAGATTTCGAGTGCCACTACTAGTTGTTATTTTTAATTGGATACTCCAAGCCAAAGCTATGGAGTTCTGAGGAACTTTGAGGAACCAAAAGGACGTTTGGGTTTTGGACCGGACTTTCTAAGTCTTCAAAAGCAAGCCATACCACCCAAAGTACATTGGATTTGTCTTTGATGCACATTGTTTGGAGTTGAGAGGTGGTCTTGGAATCTGATTTAGCTTTCTTGAATCCCTGAAGTTAAACAAACACCCTCTGAAGCAGTCCGACAACTTTAACCTCTTTCTCTTTTGCCTCGCTCTCTCTTGCGCGCCGCCAAGACACTGCTTGCTCAAAGTCCCGATGGCACTTTTTCCTGTCCCTTTTTTTTGTTTCTTTACATTCCCGCAAGATGTTTTGGGTTCCCTCCCCTCTCACTCTTGGTGGTGAGCCTTTTGCCTTTTTTGAAGGGGAACTTCAAAGGGGAAACGGCTAATCTGCGCTTTTCCTCCACTGTGTGGATTGTGCCACAAAAAGCCTGAGCTATCTGCAGCAGGCAGTCAGCACAGATAGGCTTGATTTCAATCTCCCCCCTCACTCAGTCCGTTCAAACGTTAACCCCACCCTCGCCGCCAGAGCGCATGAAAAGAGCACGGAATCAGAAAACGCAACAACGCACAGCGACGACATGTTTGACACGGGCCAAAGAGATTTGATGAAGTATTTGGCATGGAAAAAGACAGTCTGCCTTTTTTCCCCCCGAGTTTATCCAGTAGCACAAAGCATGCTGGAGTTTGTTCAACGACTCAGAGCCGGTGTGCGGTTTCTGCATTAGGCAGAGAGCGATGTTTGCGCTAATACGGTTGCAACAGAACTGGAGGGTGAAATGAGTTAATGGGGGCTCCTTGTGTCTTTAAATATAAATACAGCTCTGAAAACCCCTATTAACAAGAAAAAAAGAGGGCTAGAGAGAGGGGGAAAAAGAAAAGGGAGTAACATGTGTTTCTTGTCGGAACGGCGGTAGAAGAATGAGCAAACGAAAAGGGACTCATTGGTCTAATGGAGAACTGTCAGGGTGAATCACTGTCACAAATGACATCAGAAAAGAACTGATATATTTTTTTATAGGGCGACTGACAAGTTAAAAGAGAAATCCCATGCATTATTTAAACGGGCCCGGGAATCTGTCAGCCATGTGATTTGCCGCGTTAGCAAAAACCAGGTGTGTGCTGGAGAGAGAGAGAGAGAGAGAGAGAGAGAGAGAGAGCGCACATGCAGAGATTGCGGGACTCAGAGTTGTGTATGTTGCAAATCCCTAACTACCAAAGCGGTCAGCACTTTTATTTCTTCTTTTCTTTGTCTCTCACCTATCCTTTCATTTTGCCATCACACTTTCAAGAGTTTTTCTGTCATCAGAGAGCAACTGTCACTCTTATTAAATCAGATTAGATTGTCCTAGTGTTGCCTCAGAGGACGCCACACTCGCTCGTCTCTTTTCTCTCTTTCTGATTCTCAGGTAGCACTAGCTAAACTCACAAGCCAAGTCCCGAACAAGTGTAATATTTGAAATTTGTAATATGACCTGGGTATTTCTTGACAGTTTTTTTTTTTCCTGAGATTCACCATAAGACACTTTCACTGTTCTTACCTATAATCCCACTGTAACCGGAGACACTTCTCCCTCCTCTCAGCTCCCATAAATGGCATCATCTGATCTCGGCTAGCCCTTTGTTTTATGTAAAATATTGAGCGTGTCGAGAGCAAGAGGGATCAGTGTTGATCTTGTGGCTGAGGTGGGGGAGTATCGGTTTCCTGTATCACTCTAGCAGAGCACCTTCTGAACTCGGGTGCAGGGTCAAGGTTTTGTCTGGATGATAACTGGCTGTAGATGTGATTTCATGTTCTTTTTCAAACAGACACTCTCAGGGACTGACTATGGATGGTCTGTGGTTCGATGGTGGCTTGCGATGGCCATGCATATTCTAAATTAGTTTTTTTATTAGAGACTAAAATTGGATGAATGGTGTAGAATGATAAGAAACTGACAGTTTGCTGCTCAGACTCAAACCCATTTCTTCCATATGAGCACTGTGGCTCAATGCATCTGGAGTATTTGCACTAACTAGCCATTAACTGTTCCTTGACAAACCCAGTTTATATTATTTACTAATAAATATATATTTATTATTTATATCTTTTCAACAACAATTTAATTTAAGGTTAATATAAATAATGTGCATTTAAATGAACATATTTTATATAATTATGCTTATTTCTGCTGTTACAATATATGTAGTGACTATGAAGGCAGAATTACTTACTACTCTGCTGCCTAAACACATGTAGTGCTTTAAATATAATGGGTTCTAACGTAATTAATTAGGTGAAGAACCTATTTCAGTCTTTCAATTAGTTTTTTTTTCTTTTTCTCTTCCACTTACTTGATCTGCTCTAAAAGTTGTTAATCTTTGAGATACTTTTGCATATTCCAAGAGCTGTATGTTATAGTTTGACCCCTGATACACAAAAAAATCACTCCCAATATATCCATGTTTGACTTGTAGATACATTTCACCTGAGTAGTAAGTTCAGACAGGTCAGAGTAGGTCATTAATCAACTACTATCTTGTTCAACATCTTGTATGCAAAATCAGCAAAAGAAGTGGCCAGAATTTAAAAATAAGGAGCTGAAAGGTGTCAATACGGTTTAACATTATCATATTATCATGTTTTGTTACACATTATTAATGTGTAGCAAAAAGTATGCATACATTTAGCTTTTTAGGTGATCTTTACATTATAGACTGTCTGCTGTTATCATATTCATCTCTTTAGCCTGTCATGCTGACTTGTCAGAAATCTCCTCCAATCTGTGTCCTCTGACTGAAATGTTTGCCTGGACCCAGCCATCCAAAATTAATGTTTCATAAATCATCATCCCCACAGGGACAGGAGCTGCTTGCTGACCATTGCCGGAGATGAGCACATTTGAACAGACACACATATTTACGCTCACACTAAACAAGGAGGCATACTCACATAAATAAACATGTCAGGTATACCCCGTTTTAAAACTGTAAAAGCAAATACACGCACTCAAGCTTGCATGAAGCTGAACAGCTGAACACTCTACGTTCATGCATAAACCTGTGGAGCAGAGCTGCATTGATTACCCACTCTGTCCATCAGGATGCAGTCTGTCATATAAACAGATGGCTCATATAGCAACGGACCATATGAAGGACCTGCATTATCCTCACTCGACGGCCCATGCTTCTTCCTTCCACTCCTGCAGGTTAAACCCACTCCTGACTGCCTCTCCGTTACCTTGATTTCCAGATAACCATGCAGTCATCCTGAATTAATGTGTCATAGAGAATGAACTTCTTTTCAGGGATAAGAGAGATTCAATTAAATGTTATATGTATAGTGCTTTTTACAATACAAATCGTTGCAAAGCAGCTTTACAGAAAATTTATGTTTCTATAATATTTAGTAGTAGCTTATCAGTGGTGACTCAATTTATGTACATATGGCAGAAATGTACGGAGAAAACAATTTAAGATGTAATCAAACAGACAACGAACACTATTAACAGCAATTATTATGACGCAATCAAACTTATAGCAAAATTTGGTAGTTCTGT
The DNA here is from genome assembly GCF_003368295.1 of Carassius auratus. NCBI lineage: Eukaryota > Metazoa > Chordata > Actinopteri > Cypriniformes > Cyprinidae > Carassius > Carassius auratus. The sequence goes on from NC_039263.1 coordinate 1,108,809, forward strand.
GTTGTTTCAGGGTTGGCATCATCTGAGATCCTCTGAGATATGCTGCATATTTCTTTTGGGGAAAACATGCTTCTTGAATTGCTTTCATTGGGCTGACTCAATTGATAAGAATTTACCCTAAAGGACAGACTTAAAGGAACAGTTCACACAAGCCCCTGGTCACTATGAACTCTCAACTAAGGCACAATCTGCATTACGATTTTGGAAATAAACTGTCTAAATAAAATAGCAGTGCGTGGCTTTGAAATGACCTGAGGGTAAGTAAATAATGAAAAAATAATACAAATTATTTCCGGGTGAACTATTCCTTTAAGTGCAAGCTTTTTGAATGCATTCAAAATCCTGCTGTCTACCTGAAGTGCTCAAAGTAGATAAATTCTCTCAAGTAATTTTCACCTTCCTCTCATCCAGAAGTGTGTGAACAAGTTAAGAGTGGCTGAGGAGTATGTAACAAAGTGCTTGTGAGTATGTGCTTGTGTCCAAAGCTTCTGTATTTAGTCTCAAACCCTCAGTTCAGCTAATGGGAATCCATCCCGCGTAATGACCCACAGTTCCTGTCGGTAATGAGATGTGGGAATTGCCAGTCCGTTCGACCAGATGATGCTGTATTAACGGACTGGGCCAAGCAGGACGGACGGGGGGCCGCCCAAAGCCCCAATGCCCCGCCTCATTTTTCATCCGGCTGACACCGAAGCTGGCGTAAGGGTCCGAAGGGGGATTGATTTCAAATGAGCCTAAAAATGACGTCTAATGAAAGCCCATAAAGACGTGGGGCTGTCCACTCCAAAACAGTCAAATGAGCCAAAGTCTATTGAGGATAGACACTTGATGAGTCCTTGCTTCTGGATGAAGATGGCTACTCATATCCTCATCTATGAAATTGTCTGACAAATGTATGCATTTACTGGTCAACACATATTGTCTAAGTCACATTTCCCAAAAGCACGGCACAAGAGAGTCGCCTGGGCCCCCATCTTTGGTGGCGCTCATTGATATGTAAAAGCGGGGTGATATCAAAGAGACATCTTTTCAGGCTTTCTCTGAAGCAAGCACTACTTATGATCAAAGGCTATTCGCCGTAAACCGTTCAAAGAGAACAGAGTTCTCTGATGGCCATTAATGTGTGTCTGTGATAAGGGTAAGTGAAAGACTGTGCCATCTTATGCAGCACAAAAGGCCCATGAGAAACACAATATAGGACTCCGTTAGAGAGGATGATGAGATGTTGAATATTCAGCCGTAGGTGAAGGTATAAATATGATGTTCATTATTGAGAGGCCTCTGCAAGAATAGTAACTTATTTACCAAAGCAGTGAGATTCAGAAGCTCACCTGGGTTTTAAGGATTCATCCTTGTTTCTATTTTCTAACTTTTTGTCTCTTGGTGTTCAGCAGGGCTCTATCATTTGTCCACTCACATTATTCCTTGTTCAGTAAAATAAATGGGACTTGTGTGTAAAACCCTTATCAAATTAGTTTGCACTTATTCTGAATTAAGAATTAAGACTAAAATTTAGAAATGTGAGAAAAACTATTTTGCACAAGCATCTTTTCTGTGCACACATTTATAAGCGAATAAGACCCTTTTATCTTGGCCTCTCTGCCCAATCCAGTATACCATTTTCTCATACGGTGTTTTGCCTTCTGTCAGTGTAGAAATGGGCTTTCGCTGTAGCGTTCACTCCTTTCAAAGTAGTGTGTCTCCTCCAACCTTCTTCCTACTTCTCACAGCAATTAACACTTCATTAAAAGAGCTCTTTAATCATTTTCACTTCCAATTCAAACACTTTTACGTTGGGCCTCTTGTGGATTGCTCTCTCATTGTTCAGGGAGGGAATTAATGACTTAAAATTTATATGTTTTTCCCCCTTGATCGCTCTCCTTCATTATTACTTCTTTGTTATTCCGTGTAAATAGATTTTTTTGCACCCCAAACTCAAAGCTCCATACTTTCCTATGGGGCTTGGAGTGGAGGTGTTTTCATAAACTTGTAAAGACATCCATGCTTTTGTGTCTTCTTAGTCATCACAACATGTCTTCTACAAAGCTGTTTGCAAGTAAGTCGCTCTGCCTAATAAGATTTGCTGTTGCTCTGGGCCGAATCTATCCAACTGACCAGGGATGGATGTTAACAGTTAGATAGCAGTATTGCATTAGGTGCAACATGAAACAGGAGCACATTTGAGGTGAAGTGCTTTCCAGAAGCAGCATAGCAAGGTCTGATAGCGAATGCTCGGTAGTCATATACCCATGGGCTAAGATGTGCCAGCTCTGTAATCTAGTATACTCTGCATTATTTTGGTCGCGACAATATATTAGGCAAAGACCCATCACATACAGCTACTATATGTGTGGTTTGAGGAAAAAATACAAACGAAACACCGTTGGCCAAAGTTTTCTAAATGGTTTAAATATATATATCAGAGATTTTGGTGAATTGTAAATGTATAAAACTGTCACTAGCTACAAAAAAAAAAGACTTTACAATGGAATTGTGCATTAGTAAAGTCTTTTTTTTATCCCCATCTGTGTTCATATATTTATTTGTTTGAAACAAAAAAATATATATATTTCCCCCAGTGATTCAACTTGCCCCTAATGTGGGGTAAGTTGTGTCACTGCCTGGACAATTTTTTATGGCCTTAAATTATAGTTGCTTTCTTCAAACTGAGTTGATAGCTGACTTCCTTAGATATAAGTTAGTATATACTTAGTTTTACCTCATTCCTCCTTACATAGAGGGCAATCTGAAAGTGGCACAGCCTATCCCCACCCTCTCCTACTGTCCTGTGTCCTTTATTACAGTATGTGTTGTTACCTGCTTGCATCATGTAGCACAGCACAGATCATTCACATATAGTGGGACTGAATGGGGATCCACGCATATGTCGCATCTCCATGGCGGCTGAAACTGATGTATAGTCTTGAAGGTTGTCCTCCTCAGGGGACTTTAGTGTGTGAGGTGTGTCAGGGTGTGTGTGGGGACATCTGTGCGAAGCAGGGCGGATACTGCGGGGAAGCCAGCCAGAGGGGTGTCTGGCACAGGGTAGTTGGATATAGAGAGCTCAGCGGGTGCCCCACAAAGCACTGAAAACACACTGCCACTCACAGACGCATGTACACACACCGCCATCAGCCTCCTAACCTTAAAACATGTACGATAGACACAGATGTAAACCGTGTCTGATCCAGTATGTTACACACAGACAAGATATCCTTCCAGACTTCAGAGATGACAGTTATGTCATTCGACATACTGCAACATATTTCAAATAAAATCTCTAATAGGGTTAAAACCAGGTGCAGCATCAAACACAAACTTAAAAAAAAACACATTTTCATGAAAGAGTTCATTTATATTATACCATTTAATTTCAAACATCAACATATTTATCCGAATTTTATTCATTTCAATGCACCAACATTTTTGTAGATTTTTATAAATACAATATTCATGTTATATCCATTAAGCAATATGACGCCTTATGTTTTAGCAATATATTTATTCATTTATTTATTTATATAAAAATATAAGGTAAAGTTAAGTTATAAGGCAAGAAAGAAGTCTTATATGAAGGTCATCTCTGCACACCCGTAAGCTGAAATCCACAGCAGTGAGATGAACGGAAAGGCAGATAACCTGTGCTGTGGATGTCAGCCCAGCGTATTTGTCATTAGCTTGGATTTGCATGCACCTTGTTGAGCACGGGGTGACGTGGCGGGGGGGTGACGCTCGGAAGGGGGGAGGGCGGGAGGGCTTGAGTTTGGCCAAAAGCACAGCTGTACTGCCTGCCATACTGATTGCCTCTCCTTCTCTCGCCCTCATTTATCTTCATTTCTTCCCAATTACACCAAATTAGCAATAGTCTCAGTTGCATTACCAACTTAATCCCCCCCTTTTTTGCGGGCTGCATTATGCGGTGGCAGATGATTCCTTGGCGGGAGTCAGGGTAAACAGCCATGAAAATGCCACCCCGGCAGATGGCGAGGCCCACAAGAAATATGACAAACAGAGTGCCAGCGTGCCGTCCTCTGCCCGTACCCGCTACAAGCTGTTAATGCGCTCCCGGACAGTTTGTGTGTGTGTGTTTGTGTGTATGAGACTGTAAGGTTTGCTGGCATAACAATATTAATGAATGCGTGTGTGTGTCGCACAGTATGTTTAGTTTTAAATAGACGGCAGAACCAAAGCAACACAGTGAGTTTTGTTGCTCAACATGATGAACACGTATGACTTTGTCACTTGAAACGTACTCTCTGACCCTTCCGGCCAGTACTTCTGTACTCTGTTTAACGTTGGTTCTTGACGGTGTGCACTGACATGCAACACATAATTCAACACTAATATGACCTTTTACTCGAGATGAGGTAGACCTTAACCATGTCAACTGTAAATGAAGTTAAAATGCATTATAATATTTAAAGGTTTGTGTGTCATGTGTTTTGATGCATTATCCTTTCAAAAGAATATATGGAATTATAAATATAAGTAGATATAGAAGTATAATGATGCATTATAACTATAGACACAGTTATTCATGAGATCATACAGGTGCGTTAAAAGGCATAATTAATTAAAAATATTAAATAGTTTAAAAGACCAAATCAAACCTGGTATAAACTTGTGCAAATAATTAAATTCACTTTTGGTGTGCACACACGATTAGGAGGATGGATCAGGAAGTGCTTCATTATGATGTGGCTCAACTAATGGAGCTTTCGGCGGGACCCCACCGAATAGGGGTAACATTTGAGAAACCTAATTAATAATTAGGCATTTTATTGTCACACTTGTCTAGCCCATGTTGTGACACAAGTATCAGAATCCTGTCCGTTCTTGAGTGTGAGATGTTAAGCCCAGGATGTTGTTTGGGCTGGTGTAAACACACACGCACACTTGCTGATTTTTCACTGACCAAAGGCATAAACATACACACACTGTTTACAGTCCCATACACTGACAGGGCCAACATCAACACATGTGACCGCTCAAACGGGGGCCTGAAGACCCTAAACCCATCAGGGGCCCAAACAACACGGCCGGGAAGATGATTCACAGGCCACAAAAAAAGTAATGACCCACCCAAAAACACTGGAATATTTGTATATTTCTCTGATCAAAGCTTGCTTGCTCTTGTTTTGATCTGTGTCATTTTCTGAGCCATATTTTGTGCTTACTAATGCCGTGAGCCTTTTAAGACACCATACTTTTGACCTCAGTGCTAATGCGCTGCCCAGCGTTATATTATTCACAGACACGCATGTACTTGAGTCTCCAGGCATTGAACGGAGGGACTGTGTAGGTGGAGGCAGGCTTAGGTGCCAGATGGTGAGGCTGACTGGCCAAAAAACACTCCAATTCAGTGGCTTAAATGAAGATCTTTTCCCACAAATAAAGATTCAGGACTAGTGGTTGATCAATATATTATTGCTAAGCCCTACATATTGGCTGATAATTGCCTTTTTTTTTTTATTGACACCAGCCAATATTTTTTCTGTTTAAATGAATGTAAAAAAATTAATTTTGACAGAATTTAACAGTTCTATGTAATAAAGTGCAGCGGCACTCTGGAAGCATTTTTTTTCATGGCGGCTCGCTATTTACATGACGGAATTTGTTGACGGAAAAGCTAAATGCTTCTCAATCAAAGAAACCGATCTGCTCGTGCTCAAAGTTAAAGCGCATGAGCAGATCATCTACGGGACAAGCAGGCATCCACCAAAGCTTCCCAAGGTGAAGAAGGCATGGGATGAAGTAGAATTTAATTCATCATAAGTAGTAAGGCTGATTTGCAAATAGGTAGCCTAATTCTAATACACGCAATGGCTATGCATCTTTACATTTTTATATTTATGTAGCCTACACAATAATATTCTTTTACACTGTAATCCTTTTGTTTTTAATATTTGGCAAGTTGGTGTGATGTGCATCCCTGTGTGTAATAAGCAAAGTCAACGCACACTGTGGACAGGCACATTTTCTACCAACGTGTTCTTTTAGTAACAAAATAAATATTGCGCCATTGACTTTAGACTTTAGACCAGGTTTGAGTTGGTTTATGGTGCAGTCTGTTTTCAGCTCCTTAAAATAGCAATGTGCATGAACACACCTCTTTTTTAGACCGGCACGCCCATGGGTGCACAAATGGCCGCAAATGCATTTGCTAATTAAACGATGTGGCGCTGGAAAATAACAAACACACTTGCACACTGCGCCTTGTGTATGATAGGGTCCTGTGATTTGAAAAAATTTAAAAGTTTTTTTTTTTTAAATTGGTTTTAATGAGGGGGGAAACTACAATGCCATAATAATTAAAAACATGGAGAAATGGAGAAATATAAAAATATTATTTGTGTCTGCACCAACATATGTGTGTGTATTAGTGTAGTGCTGTGAACTAATTTTGTAGATTGGAGATTATTTGCAGAATCATGGTTTTTCATCATTAATTTTGCTGTTAAACATGATGATTCTTAAAAAAAAAATAGGTTGAAATAATGCTGTTAGCACTCTAAATCGTGCATTTTAAAGTCCCACTTTATTTAGTGTCCCTAATACCTGTGTACTTTCATAGTAACTAAATGTGTGCGTAGTATGTAACCACAGTGTAAGTACACATTGATACATAGTATCTACGACTATAATATTTCTGTAACTACACACATGTAACAACCGCTCAGAATGGTTTGTGCAAGTACAAATGTGTAACAGGACATTGGTAACAATATTTTTTTTCACTTCACTAAGTACTTGTGTAACAGGATGTATAAGAGTAATTGGAACAATTTGATCCAGGGGGTGGAGATGGGTAGGTTTAGAGATATGTAAAGTTGGAGGAGTTGGATCTCAAGTTGGATTTGGTGCACCACTGTAATAACAGAGTACTTACATGGTAACTTCTCAGGAACTGTCCACTTAATATAAAGTGTAACCAATCATAATTTATATGTAAACCCTAACTTACTGACCGCTGTTGTGTAACATCAGAGTAATTACACGATAAAGTGAATATAAAGTGTAACACTTTCTTTACCAGAAAGTGCTGTTAGTCCTATTACACATTTGTACTTCCATTAGCAAAAAGTGTTGTTACCAGTGTCCTGTTATACATTTGTACTTATACACACCATTCAGTGGGTTGTTACATATGTGTAGTTACACAATCATTAGAGCTGTAGATACTATGTACCAATGTGTACTTACACCGTGGTTACATACTATGTACACATCCAGTGACTATGATAGTATACAGGTATTAGGGACACTTAATATAAGTTGGGACTGCCTACTTCCAACAGCAACAGATGTATATATTTATTAAATCCAATTTGTCACAAGTTCATTTGGCTGCTTGTTTTATGTGGCAAATGGATTCAGAAAAGAGCAAAAACTCTACTAAAGACCTGATTTCTGGATCAATGCATCATCCAGACTTTCACTTGGCCACTCCAAAACCTTGTTTTTCTTGAGCCATTCAGAGGTGGACTTGCTGGTGTGTTTGGGATCATTGTCCTGCTTGAGGTCACAAACTGAAGACCGGACATTCTCCTTCAGGATTTTCTGATAGAGCACAGAATTCATGGTTCCATCAATTATGGCTTGTAGAGCTGTGCGTCCACATCAAGCAATATTACTCTGTTCCAGAGCATTTGCATGACTGCCAGCCTTGAGTGGTAGTCTTACTAGCCAATAGAGTGAGCGGACCTCCGTTCTCCCCAATCAGCTCTGCTCTAGCCAACTGTGTAAATGCCCACCATTTAATAAAACAAAAACAAACGGAAAGCAGAAGAGAGAGTGGGATAATGGTGTCTACAGGGACAGATCAATAGTTAGGCAAATTAAAACTAAGGAAAATGTTATGTAACTTAAGCTTCGAAAAGACAGACAACAAACAAAAAAGATAATTTGCGAGAGCTGCGTCACAATGCATATCCCTTTTGCATGTTCGCTATTCCTTATTCAGAAGACCGCACATACAGACTGTGTCTTTGAATGCTTCTCATACTCGCTCCACTCTTACCCACGTGGTGCGAATTCTGCGCTCTATCAGAAAATCCTGAAGGAGAATTTCGGTTCTTCCCTGCACCGCAAATCTCCACGAGTGCATCTGGCAGTATGGATGAGGCTCGATGTACGCGCGCAACCTGCGTTGACTCGCGCCTGGCTCTGCGTTTACAACTAATGTAAATTCAGTCTAACTGCTTGCTAATTTCACTTGGATGAAATTAAACTTTTTGCACATTTTCCACTTGTACTTAAAAACCCAAATACAATGTAATGTAATACTTTAATAATTTACTAAAGAAATACAGTTCTTGTGAGACAATTCTTTGTGTTCTTTTTGGTCAGCGGTGGCTTTTGCCTCAGAACACTCCCATGGGTGCTGTTTTTGCCCAGTCTCTTTTTTATTGTTGAATCAAGAACACTGACCTTAATTTAGGCAAGTGAGGCCTGCAGTTCTTTAGATGTTGTTCTGGGTTCTTTTAAGACCTCCTGGATGAGTCGTCGTTGTGCTCTTGGAGTAATTTTGGTAGGCCAGCAACTCCTGGCAAGGTTCACCACTGTTCCAAGTTTTCTCCATTTGTGGATAATGGCTCTGACCGTGGTTCGCTGGAGTCCCAAAGCCTTAGACATGGCTTTATAACCCTTTCTAGACTGATACATGTTAACTTTTTTGTTTCTCATCTGTTCTTGACTTTATTTAGATCACGGCATGATGTGTTGCATTTCATGCATGTTTAATTTTGTCAGACAGGTTCTATTTAAGTGATTTCTTGATTCAACAGGTCTGGCAATAGTCCGCCCTGGGTGTGGCTAGTGAAATTCAACTCAGCGTTCTAAAATAACGTGGCTAATCACAGTTCTTTCATGATTTAACAGGAGGGGGCAATTAATTTTTCACGTAGGGCCAGGTAGGTTTGGACAACTTTTTTCCCTTAATAAATGAAACCATCATTTAAAAACTGCATTTTGTATTTACTTGCATTAGGAAGGGGGCAAAAACCTTTTCACGCCACTGTATGTGCAAATAAAAATAACTGTAGCTGTAGTTTCTGTAGCTCAAATGGCAAAGCATGGTGCTAACAACACCCGAGGCTCCCAGGAGCTCACATAGTGATCAGATACCTGGAATGAACTGTAAATAACGGCAGAGAGCGTGTGACTGTGAGTGTGAGTCAGACGGAAGACTATATCCGGGGTGAGGTTGATCACAGAAAACACTGAGGTGTTAATGATTTAGATACAAATGCTTGATAGGTGTATTAGTTGACACAAATTCCCAAGACTTAATGCTTATCAGTTTGAGTTTTATATCGCGAGCGGAGAACAGCGTTTCTTCGCACGTGCCCACAGATGCGTGTCGCAATTACAGCAGACTTTTTAAAAAGGAATTCAGTTAACCAGCTCTGTCAGCGTGTGGTTAAGGAGCATCGCGGTGATGGACACATTCTCAAAGCATGACTGACGGCTGGACGGGATGCCGAAACACAGACACTCTCCATCTCTCGTGCTTGCTCACTCTTCCTCTATCTCTACTGGCTGGCATCAGTTTTAGGCTAATTACTTTAGCAGCCAACACTGGAGGAGATCTTGGATTGAACCCAAATGGGCCATCAGCACCAGAGCTGTGGATAGTTCAACTCCACACTCACTGTGATATACTGCATGCTGTCTCTCACACACATAACACACGCTTGCAAAGTCTTTTACTGCAGTTAGCCTGTTACAGAGGTCACAGAATTGACTTATGGGATACATGATGAAACTGAGATATGCCGCTTTAAAAGTGTGGAGATGTGCTCATTGTCATTATTACTAAGTCTGTTTAATGATGTAGAGGAACACAGTGAGACAAACTCATGCATAAACGTGTATGCGGAAGTTTCCTCAGTTGAAGGCACATCTCCCATAGATCAGAGGTGGGTAGAGTACCCAAAAACTTTACTCAAGTAAAAGTAAAAGTAATTCTAGAAATATTTACTCAAGTAAAAGTAAAAGTACTAGTCTTGAATAGTTACTTGAGTAAGAGTAAAAGAGTATCGGATAAAAAATCTACTCAAGTAGTTAGTTACTAGTTACTTTGGGTCATATATACGGAGCCTTTTTTTTATTTAGATATATAGATAAAATGTATGTAATGTATGTGTGTGTGTATACATGTATATATTTCATCAGCCTTTACTCCAATTTATTATAAAACCCTGTCTGTTTACTTAAGTATCAGGTTTCATGCCATGACATATTTTTAATACGACTGACTTTATATTAAATGTGAATTTAACATTGAAAGTTAATGTGATATAAATATTGCTACTAATCTTTTATTGTTCAGAAAGAGAGCAAATAACATTTAAATTATTAAAGATGATTTTCACTGACAGTGTAGATTTCAATCACTCTCAGAAACTCCCATTAAAATCACTGAAACTGTTAACACTGTGAAATCAATATCTTAATTATAGATTCGTGCACACATCTGCACTTTGTTGTTTCTGACGAGAGAATTCGCCAGAAAGAGGTATTCAGTCAGTGAGCGAGTGAAGGAAGCACCGACATTTCAGCGATGACTCGTCGGAACACCTCTGATTGGGCATTGCATTCAAAAGAATCGTGTGTGATTGGTTATAATGCGCAGCGCTGTAAAAACGCGTCTGTCTCTGGCTCAGCGCCAGCAAGCGATCACAGATCTGAATTTAACAGCTGATGATATGACTTGCTGAACGTACTCGCACCGTTGTGATTGTATTAAAATTAATAAAATTTTAATCGGCTATTTTTTGTCTTTTGGAAGCTGCATTCAACTTGACTCCCCTCTGTTATAAGCCACACACGTACAACAAACTAATGTCACAGTGGTATCGTGTACTGTAATCGAATGTAGCCCAAGTTATTAGCCTACCTGTTAAACAGTAGACAGCACACGCGGTGCTCATCTAATAAGGATCTCCATCACAAGCAAACAATAGCCTTTGCAGATTTGCTTTCAATTCAGTGCAGTTCCATATCCACGTTTTCAACGCTGCAGATGATCTTAAACGTTACGACTCTAAGTGAACCGCTTCAGACGCTCAGCGCGTGCAGCAGGGAACTGAACGACTCATTCAAACTGATTCATGAACCAATTCACTCGTTTGCCAATTGGTTTGATCAAGCCTTTGAACAGAATTGACTCAAAAGAATGAATCATAAGCGAATGGGCATCGCTCATTGCCCAGAGAAAAGTAGATGGTGCGTTTGGAATAAACTTAAGCATTTCTAACATTTATTGCATTAAAATAAAGTAACGAGAGGAGCGTCGCCCACAGTAACGAAGTAAAAGTACAGATTTTTCCCAAAAAATTTACTCAAGTAAGAGTATAAAGTACCCATCTTTAAATATACTCCGAAAAGTATTAGTTACCCAGAAAAATTACTCAAGTAAATGTAACGAAGTAAATGTAACTCGTTACTACCCACCTCTGCCATAGATTGAATTTTATTTGTATTATTATTATTCTAAATAAAAAATGTTTTATATGTCTTTGTCGTCAATTTAACGTGTCCTTTCTGAATAAAAAGAATTGTAAAAAAATCTTACTGAAAACACCTTTTGAATGATAGTGTATATAAACTATAGAAGATGTATTTGTTTATAATTAATCAAGTAATTGACAAGGAAATGCTAGCTATTAAACTTTAGCAATACAAACGAGTACTGCCCATTTTCCAAAAACGTTTAGAATGTAATTTCCGCCACAGAATGTCTCTAAACACAACACATTTCAGATGTGATGAAAATGGCACTACATGGAAATGTTAATGATTTTGATTACAAACAAAATGACAAAACTCTCCAATGATATGTGTATATCTGCTCTTGGTTGGAGTTTATTTAAAGAGAGTTTATTGAAGTCAAAGGGCTAAAAATGGCTATAAACACCCGTTGGCTATTTAGCACCTACACTACGGGACCTCAGAGCTCGGCTTGTATGTTCAGAAATTAATTATATTAGACAAGAGCAAATATAGGTCATGTGGAATTTGCAATGCAGACACTTTTCCTCTCTGTCTCTCTTCATATACATCTCTCTTAAAGAGAGATAGTTCACTCAAAAATACAAATTCTGTCACGACCTGCTCACCAAGATGACATTTCTATGGAAGCCTGTTTCTGCCACTGAATAAAAAGTAAAACAAGGTAAATGTGACTTTTTATCTCACAGTTCTGACACAACTGCGAGTTATAAAGTCAAAATTGAGAATTATAAAGTCAGAATTATGAGATATAAATTCGCAATTCTGATTTTATAACTTGCAATTTTGACTTAATAACTTCTCAACTTAAAAAGTTATCATCACAAAATATTTATTGCGAGTTATGAAGTCAGAGTTGCGAGATATGAACTAGCAATTGCGAGAAAAAACTCAGATTTGCGAGATTATATCACACAATTCTGAGAAAAAAAGTCAGAATTGTGAGATAAAAAGTCGCAGTTACCTTGTTTTATTATTATTATTTAGTGACGGAAACAGGCTTCCATACATTTCATACCAGACCATAAAACACGAAGAAAAAAAAAACATTGTTTTTTGTTCTAACATAAAAGTAGTAAAACTGTAGTAAAACAGTAAAACTGATTACAGTGATATCTATGCATCATTATGCGCTGATAGGCCTCACAAATGGCTTCAGAATTCATTCTAAAGCAGTTTACATCCTATTACGACTTCATTACTGCTTATGGATTGAGTATTGATATCAAATGTCATTGTTCCCTCATCGTTTTGTGTTTCATCAGCCCATGTACACATGCTCTCCTCTCAGCCTCAGGTGTTTGGGCACAGCTATTACTTTATCAGGCTGTTTTTTCCTGCTCATTCAAACGGCTCCCTGATGAACGGCGCCCCCGCGTTCTACAGAGAGAGATTTTAATTCGTATTATTATTAAAAGAATCACTCACTGCAATCTGTTGCAAAAACACCATCTGCTGGATCACTCGTAGGACCTCCGTTGCTTATTAGGCAGAATTAGACAATGATTTCCTCTCCTCTGCTTTGCATTGCTTCTCCCTCCTCTCTCAACTAGTTCAACTTAAGTTGTTTTATGGCACTTCGCAACGAGCTTTTCTGCTGCATTTCATTCCAGTGCTTAATTCCCAGATGTTGTGTGTTTTGGGATGAGCTCGGAGTGATTGGCAGAGGGGTTAACTCTTTAATGGCTTTGGAAGAGATGGTATTTTGTGCAGGAGTTCTTGTCTGTAGGTGTTGAGGCAGTACGACTGGCGGGAACAGGGGTTCGAATTAGGGCTGCACATCAAATCGCATGCAATATTTAATGATCGCTGATCGAGGTTTTTGTGCAGCTTGTCATTTTTCAGCGGCTCTGTGTAGTAAATGCTGCTCCATGTGAAAGCACGCATGTGATGGAGATTTACCGCTGGTTTCAGAACTGACTTTACTGACAAGATGCGCATTAAATATCACTTGCGACTTATCGTGCAGCCCTAGGTTGAATCTGGTCTTCCCTTCGTTTTCTATCTTGCACCGATTGTAGTATCAATTTAAAACACCCCTATGCTACACACTTTAACTGTTCTCTTAATCTATTTTATGATGTTTTTTTTTTTACAATATTTATTTAAAGAATATTTATAAGCACATTGTGATAGTATATATTGTTCCAACTTGAATTTGTCCTAATTTAATTAAAAAAAAAATTATTACAGTAATGTTGTCAAAGTAAACAGGCTCAAAATAACAACATTCAAAGACATTTAATGAGAAAATTTGTCATAAAATAATGTCTCAATACAATAAATATTAATAGTCTTTAAAAAAGGCTTTATTTTGCATACTGATTATAAATTCTATTTGTAATATTTTCTATATTTATATACGCATACACTACCATTCAAAAGTTTGAGGTTTTTAAAAAAATAAATTTTAAAATAAATAAATTGCTTCATTCAGAAAGGATGCATTAAATTGATTGAAAGTGACAGTAAAGACTTTTTACATTATTGCCAAAAGATTTTCATTTCAATTTGTTTCTTATTCAAAGAATTCTGAAAAATAGTATCCCTGTCTTTACCAAAATATTCTAAATTAATTTATACATAAAATTTATTTTTGAAGAATCCTGTGAGACTGAAGACTGGAGTAATGACTGCAGAAAATATATGAAAAAATGTTTGAATCAAATAATGTCTTTTTAAATTATAGCATTATATATTGTGATTCAAAACATTTTTAATAATATATTTGCATAGTACAAATCAAAAGTTTAATTTTAAAAGAGCAAGAGAAGCCTCTGATTTGTATTCTCCAGTCTTGTCTCTGTGATTACATGTGGAGTACTGGCTCTGTTTAGGGATCCAGACTGATTCAGTCTCCCTCTGTATCTCTCTGCTGTCCCCAGGCGGCAGCGAGTCGTCCTGGGATAAAGAGAAACTCCAGTCCCCCCCCTCCTCCAGAGCCCAGCATGGTCTGGCTCACGCCAGCCTCTCCGCTCAGCATGGCCTGTCAGGGTCTCATCTCTCTTCCCTACAGCAGAGTCATCTCCTGGCTAACCGTGAGTCATTCATTCATCACATCCACTCATTCACTCGATCACCAGCTCCAGGTGTATTGATTACACTCAGCTGTACACGTCGTGTTAGTCATTTATTCTTGGGGTCAGTGCATACTCCCGTTCGGGCTGCCCATTTAGACTGTTCTTCAAGTCACAGTGTAGTGTATTCATGACTAGCAAGTGTTTTTCATGTTTTTTTATTTTATTTTTTATTCCAAACACATTTTACTTTTGTAATGTGACATTTTTTGAGTGAAACTAAGAGGAAAACATTGATTTTATCCATTGGGATTTGACTGGTTGGTAAAATATGAGCTATGATATTAAATATTGTATTCCCTCACCTACAAAATCGTAGGTACATAACTATAAAAGAGAAGTTATTTGAAAAAAATAAAATAAATAAAAAGTATTATTTTGACACAGAAACATTCTGTATTGTATAAAGTGCTATATAAATACATAAGTAAATAAATCATAATAATTCTGTACTGGCTAATCAATCTTTAATAAATCAAAACATTAAGATTAAACATTAATGAGGGGGAATTTTGGAAATGTAAAAAAAAATAATGAATGTTTTCAAACATGTTTCTTGAACACCCCCCCCCCCCCTCTATCATTGGTCAGACAACCATGATAGTCCCGCCCCCAACTTTATTCCAGTGGTCGAGCCAGTGTTGCTGTGTCAGGCTAATGTGATTGTTTTTATAGAATATTTTAACATCACCTTTAAAATAGAAAAAAAGAGTCTTTAACTGCAGCACAGGCCGGTCAATTTTCCATCTGTTTCAAGCCACAAATATTTCGATCAAAAGAGGAAAAACAAGGATAAGTGCACAAACTGAAAGTCACACAGTATTTCAATCACTAAAACAGCAGGACCTTCTAAAACAGTGATATTATTAGATTGACCTTGATGAAGCATGTTATATATACAGGCAAGCAGATGAGTCCAGAATATGAATCAAACTTTGTGCAATGCATTCATGTTCATCGGCTTGTCTATTGTATGTTTTATTAATAATCTAAATGCTAAATTCAGTCCCATTAAACCATATTAAGCATGTTCTTTATACTGGTTTTCTATGGGAAAATGCTTAAGTTAACATGCTGTTTTAGTTTTGCCCTCCAGGTGGGCGTCGCTCTAAGGATGTGACATCATGTGAAAACAATACATTTATTTAATGTTCCCTTTAAATTTAAAGTGATGTAAACAAAAGTGATTAGTGCATGGCGGTTTACCAACCAAGTTCCGCATAAACAGTCTCTCCGTGTCTCTGTTGTGGTCTTTCAGGGCTGGACCTGCCGTTTATGATGATGCCCCACCCCCTGCTGCCCGTCAGTCTGCCGCCTGCCTCCGTTGCCATGGCGATGAACCAGATGAACCACCTGAACACCATCGCCAACATGGCCGCAGCTGCTCAGATGCACAGCCCCCTGTCCAGAGCAGGATCGTCCGTCATCAAGGTAACACACGCAGCCACAAAGTTGAGACTTCAGTGGCCAAACGCAGAGAAGCCATTCACTGGGGCTCTAATGTGCACTCAGATCTCTCAGCTAGAGTCAGCTCATTTTCACCGCGTGCACCGAGCATCAGTCACAGAACCGCAGATCCCCTCGGATCAGTGTTGGATACGAGCCGCTCCACGAGCCATTTAACACCTGAGAGAGAGCTGTATACCAAACCATCTTAATTTCTACAGGAGAGAGTTTGATTTGAAATACTCGGAGGAGGAATAACAGAATAAATGTTGTGCTGGGTCCGTGCGGAGTGCGTGTTAGGGAATATTAGATGCAGACTTTAAAGACAAACACTACTCTGTTATCTTACTGCCATGTTCCCCCTGAGAGGAGAGTGTGTGAGTCAATTTACAGTTGGAGGAGGACACTTGTGTGTTTCTCCGAGATGCAGAAACGGCCCGAGGTGTACAGTACACACACGCTTTTACATCAAAATTCACCGCCACACACAAACGCACCACTATAGCACTATATAACATACAGAATGAGTTTGGTTGATACCTCTGGAGATTGAATGGACTTTTTAGCTATGAATCAACTTTGTCCCAGATGTTTCTCCTCAAATTATTTTGGAAAAAATACATTACTGTAGAGAACGAATGAAAATGTAGTTATTGAAGAATGTGATGAGAGATTGCTGTCTAGAGTAAATATTGAAGAGATATTATTAAATGTATTTTATTTGTGATTTTTTTTTTTTTTTTTTGGAGTGTTGATGGAAACCTTAAATCACTTGTATTATCCTAAGAGTGTTATTTTAGCATCACTGATATATAATTAAAGTCTCAGTTAATATTTTGATTGCATTTTTTTTTTTACCTCATCTGTTTTCACTGTAGGTTTATAGTTTTAGTAAGTTTGTTGTGTTTTTGTCATTAATGATATTACTTTTTAATTAGTTTTAGTTTATTAGCATGTTAGTTATTTTTAGTACTTCTTCTTAAAGCAAAACTAGTACATTTTTATATTTTGTCTCAGTTAACATTTAATTTTTTTTCAAGCTACAATTATAAATATATATATATATATACTTTTTATGGTTTTGGTTTTAGTTTGGTTCATTTAAAACGGCAGGCCTGTTTGAGTCATTTGTAAAGAATATGTGAACTGAATCTTTGTGTGTGTGTGTGTTTAGGAGTGTGTACAGGACAGTCCGTCTCCTGCTCCGTCTCTGGAGGAAACCCCTCGTCCCGGATCACAGCCCTCTTCACACCCCAGCAGTAGTGTGTCCAGCTCCCCAAACCCACACACACAGAGTCCTGAACGCCTGGGTCAGTAAACACACACAATACTATTCACATTTAGCTTAAATATGTCTAATACCACTCACAGACTGATTGTTTTCTATAAATCCAATTATTATGACTACAGACTAATCCACCCACAAAAGAACATAACAGATATAACAAAACAGATATTAGTTTTTACAAATAACAAAATGCTCCCAGTGGTAGGCAATTAGATTGCTATCAGAATTACTTCACTTCTGGGACAACTGGATGCATGCTTTCTCTTGATGTGTGCAGTTTTGAACCCAACTGATGGAGAACTGCCAGAACGAGACACCGGCATCAATATGAAGAAAATCCTTAAAGAGAAAGGTTAGTTCCTCAACAGCAAACTAAAACACTGTCTACACCACAAAAGTGCAATCACATTCACAAACTTTTGTTTGCAAATGTGTAGCAATGCATCAAGCACCTTTTTCTCGCACCTTCTCATCCTTCGACTGAAATGACTCGATTTCACCTGTGAAATTTTGCAATACTGCAGTAAATGAACACTGTATCCTAACCAGGTGTAATGCAAATTTCCATTGTCAGATACCGTATTTTTCGGACTATAAGTCGCACCTGAGTATAAGCCGCAACAGTCCAAAAATACATCATGACGAGGAAAAAAGCATATATAAGTTGCACCGGACTATAAGTCGCATTTATTTAGACCCAAGCACCAAGAGAAAACATTACCGTCTTCAGCCGCGACTAAAAGTGCGACTTATAGTCCAGAAAATACGGTAATATCTCTGTCCTCATTGAACGTGAATATGCTTTACAAAGTAATCCACTCATTTGTGCGTGAAATGTCTATGGACATTTTACTAACAAATCGCGATTCACCAATAATGTGTTTTTTACTTCAATTTGATCTACATTTACTGAAAAATATAGAAACAACTGAAACCATATACACATAACAGTCACTTTGGGTGGTCATAATGAAGCTGAATTATTTCAACTTATATACATCTCAAATTCGGAAGTTTCCTGTGCCCATAAAAACAAATAATCACCACAGTTATTATTTTGTTGTAGGAACAATACAAAAACCCATGTGGAAGACATACCACTCAGATGTGAGATGCAGAGCACATTTTAAACAGCGTCTTCGTAAACACCGTAGTAAACACAGCCGACTCGTAGATGATGGCGGTTTAGCGCTGCCGAGTTTATTGACATCACGCATAACATTTGAATGCTCGTTTGTGAAATTTACACCACGCTGGTTTAGACTGGCAGTATATCAGCGTCACAACACTTCTGTTTTAATGAATGACTTAATTAGGAGCTTAACTGAACATGTATGAAGTTCATATTCACGGCGTGTGTGAGTAGATGAGTGTAAGAGAGCTGTTAGAGCAGCTAAGTGCGTAATTCATCAGTATAAGAAAATGTTTTTTTCTTTTTCTCTGACGCAATGATACATAGGTGTGTGTGTGTGAAAATCTTGAATGCTGTGGTGTGTGTGGGCAACCATTTCTGGAGCGTAACAGCAGGTGGCGGCCCCTAACGCGCATCACACACTGGGCTGCTGGGAGGAGACGATGCAAAGATGCCCCGAGGCTCTCTTAAAGAGATTCAGTGTGCACCTGGCCTCCGACCATATTTTATTAATAAGTCTGGAAAAAAATCCACCCTAAACACACACACACACAAATGCGTGAACACCGCGAACTGCTCTTGTTTTTAAAAGTGCAGCATGCCGCATTTAATGCAGGGTCGAGAACAGGATGCAGGACCCAGACAATTTAGGTCACTGACCGCACACACTCTCACACAATGACTCTTACATGTTCTTTATTTATCCAGGATAGTCCAAACTCACCATCACACATCTTCAAACACGTATCAGTAGACTTCATTCAATCTGAGCGACAGTTTAACCTACATACACACAGCAGTGGGCCGCTCTGAACACCTGAGAGGATTGACTTAGTAAAGATTGGCCATGATTATATCAAATATGTCTGCTCTAGTTTACTTCTGCAATGTGCTGTCCAATTGTATTACATGCTGCTATGAATTCTCTTCTGTTCTTGTTAGTGTGTCTATTCACCTGAGCATTACCAGTAAATATTTCCCCTTCATTTTTTATCTTCCTTCTCTACCTATTAATCTTTATTTTTGAATTTTTTAATGTTTGATTAATATATTTGACCCGGAACATACAGAAGGTGTTAAACTCTCAAATCAGAAAAGCTCATTTTTTATATTTTCTGCAGAAAGTGTGAGTGTGATGTTAGCTTGAGCTAAACTTGCTACAGCGATGTTTGGGTGTTCCGCCCCTACATGTGGCTTGGGTCTATGGGATTTTTCACATTTATAATTACCTGACAGGTGAAAGTCTAGTCACTCAGAAAAATAATGACACGTGTCTTCAAACAGCAGCATCATTTGAGGTTTTATTTATATTTGTAGAATAAATGGTGAGGGAACGTTTTATAAAGTACAGTTTGATACCTAAAATTTAAGTGTAATATCTCTTTATTTTGGTAAAAATTTTAAAGTAAAGAAAAAGTATGGTCACATTAGCAAAATGTCATTTTTAAACCAATCGGTTTTCTGTTTGAACACTTGAACCTGATGTGAAATCCATGCAGACAAATCCTCCGCCTTCACGCTAAAGTCCCAAACACATGGATTTTATTTAAAAGACAGGATTTAGTCTGTGAACCTTATTTTTATTTTTTTTAATTCTTCGCAACCTCAAATCTAAAGTTAACAACCTAAAGTTAAAAGATCAGGGACTCACAAACATAGATTACCCAGGGCCCATTTTCCCGAATCTTCACGAAAGGGCCATTGAATTTTAAACACTGTTTGGCCTCTGTGTGTGTGTCAGTGATGATAAACAAAGTGACGTGGTGGTACGTGGTGATGAATGGTGAAGCCCGGGGCCAGGAGCACTGTGTTTCAATGGGACTTTAGCGAGTGAACCCCCTCTCTAGCTCTCCATAAATCACTCGTTCTCTTTACCTCTCTTCCTCTCTTTCACTCAGGGCTGGTTGAATGCCAAAAGGAGCTGCTCTCACTGCAGGCAGGGTTTCTCCTTTCTTCCATTAAAGAGCAAAAGGAAGTTCTGATATTATTCTGTGTGGTTTTGGTTCATGTGCGAAGCATTTAGCACACACTAACATCAATCTTACAATCAGGCCACTGACTCTCACAGGCCTCTGAGAAAAGTGTGACCAAGCCATGCAGCGGGTATGGCCAATCTTTACTAAGTTAACTGAATCCCAAATTATCTTGTGAGCAGAAACCAAGCGACCAGAGCTGAGAAATTAATGTTTAGGAGGACAATTTAGTGCCATTCAAACTAAGATTGGCATAGTAACGTTTAATTTGAATTCTTGTTGGCTAGGATGATTCATTTACACCTTGATTAGGATGAAATATATGTCCATATTCTGAATCTCAGATTTAAATTGGACTAATTCACCAAAAAACATAACAGATCTGACAGTATCCTATACCAGTGTGTTTCTCATTGGTGTTTGTTTCTGAAATCACTTCATTGTAAACATAAAGTCTAGTCAAGTCTATACGTGTTGTATGATAGTGTGCTAATGTATTTGGCTTGAGCTGATGTGCAGCACTTTGGCTATAGAAGCACTTAGTGTATGTTCGTCTGTGCGAGAAGAAGCATGGGTAGGCCGAGACTTGCGCTCCGTAATTGCTCTGTCCAGTTTTCCACAGAGTAGATATGTAGCATCTGGTTACAATCAATGTTTCCCTCCGCTATTATGAAATTAGCTGCGCGGAAATGATTTGAAATGGCCTGTAATGATTTCTGATAGAAATGTGCGCCATTGTTTCGCCCTTTGAGATAAGCGTGCTGGTAAATAAGTCACAACAAACGAAACCATCGCTTTACCTCGTTCCAAGTCAGGGATCAGGCCTCAAACGGCAAGCGCTTGGCTTTTCGAGCCTCATATTTTTAATCTTCATTTTTGTTTGTTTATTCACAAGCTCCTCCTTCAGATATGTGCTAAGGGGACCATCCATGGGCTTTGAAGACCCTTTTTGATCATTAGGTTGATTGCTGTTCTAAGCGCGTTTGTGATGGTTTAATTAAACCAAGACCCTTTGCAGGGCCCCAGCGGCCCTCGAGAGCTCTCCGGCTGGAGGGTTTGAGGGTCTGCTTGCGGCGCGCAGCGTTTCTCTTTGTGTTAATGACGAGGAACAGATATTAAGCAAAGAAAATCAATGACACGTTGGAAAGAAAAAGTAAACTGTTACAGTTAGCAATTTGGGGCAAGGTTAGCACGGTTGAAAGTCACCCCACAAAAGCGACATTTTTGGACGAGAACACAAGTGATAAATGATGTGCGCTCTATCTCCTCCTCTCTCCCGCGCACACACACAGATGAAGGCAGAGAGGAGGAGAAGGGTGAGGACAGGTGCTTGTGTTCTGCTCTGGTTCTGAGGGAAGAGTTGGAACAGGTTTTTGTCTCTCAGGCTTGCGCGCTCTCCTGTGCGGTGTCACTATCGTATCCGAAGTAAAGTGCCCCGAGGCAGACAGAGATAGTCGTACCGATAAAAGAAAACAATACACGAGCCAGAATTAAATAATGCCAATTACCAGTTTACAGAGAAAACAAAGCCATGAACATATAGACATACGCAGGTCTCTACATCATACACATAAAAATGTGTCCTTTAGTTTATTGTGCTTTCTAATCAAATTGCCTTTTTAACCACTTAGCATTATGCTATGCTATAAGCTAAACCAAAGGCTAACTTTAAGAAGTTGCTGAATCTGAAATCACATACAGTTTAGTAGGTACTACATTTGTTCGTGCTTAGTATTTAAGTATGTAAAAAGTATGCAAGTACAAGCTTGCAAAGTAAAATTAGCTTCTAACATACTGTAGCTAAATTCTAATGTTAGTCGTTGTCAGTTGTTATCAGAGGAAGAGGATATTCTCATTGTATATAATATTGTACTGCGGGAAAAAATAAAATGAAAATAGTATACAACTCTGAAAACAAGATTTGAGAACCAGAAGCTACTTTATATGCTAGCATACTTGTAAAAGTTGACAGAATTTATATATTAGCCTCAACGCAAATACGCTAAAGGACTTTTCATTTCATGTGGCATTTCAAATCATTCCGATCTTTCGGACTGCATGAGTGAAACTTTCTCAGGCTCTCTTCATACCCTGAAACACGTTCATCTCGCAGGTTCATTCTTCCTGCACGCAGGTTAAGGGCTATGGTGTTGACCTAGTATTCCTCTCATTTTATATTCCACCTACTGCTCTTCACATGCTAATTGGGGGAGAAGGAAGCGCTCATTAAGGTTCATTTCATGTACACATATTCATTAGGCACAGGGCTGGAGTGTCAGGAAAACGCAGCCTGGCCTCTTTTCTAGTTTGTTTACTCTCCTGTTTATTTGCAGGTGAATTTGTTCGTTTAAATTGCCCTTTTCTGTAGTCTCCTGTAGACTTAAGTGAGAACGCGCCCAAATTAGTTCTCTTTGTTCTTAGTCTACGACGTTGTGCTCTAAAAAGGAGTTTTACACTTGGTGAAAGTTTGAGCGTGGGTGCCTGTGGATCTTAAAATCCTTAAAGTTTTGTTGCTACAGTGGCCTACTGATTTGTGACACACTGAGCAGTAGTTCTTACTTGGGAGACAGAGGTGGTTAAGTCAAGTTCATATTATTTCCTTAACCGCCAACTTCTTTCCCTTATACCATTGTTCAAAATAAGAAAAATTGGCCAAAAACTGAAAAAAAAAAAAAGATTTCATTTAATTTTCTATTTCTCCAATTTGTGATGTATTGTTTCTTGCTAGTTGGCTTTCCTACTATACTTGAAAACACTGCACTTTTCCAGTTTCAGAATATTCAAGCCACACAGGGCAAAGATCAATGCAGTGCCACTTTTATAGCTCTCACTACGCCAACTATTCTTTCATTTTACATTCCCAGCATCCTCTATCTTCCCGAGCAGCCCAGACGTGTTCTGCGGTCCAGCCTGCATATGGCTGTTAAAATGTAATATACACTAATACCCCCTCATTCACTTCCTCCTCCAACCTAGTACTGCTAGGGTTTTATTGTCCTGCTTTCATCTTTTTTTCTGTATACGTATGTATCGTGGGGGTTAACTAACGAACATTGGTCCTTTGCTTTGGTTGAGCTCATTAAGTGCTTTGTGCATTTCCTTTTGGGGGCCTGGTTTTAATGTAGCTTGTTATTCTCCGCTCTAGTGATTTAGGGGCCCCGTGGACCTCAAGTTTTGGAAGTGTAACCGCTGAGAATTATTTGAAGTTGAAGAACGAAATTAAGAGGTGATAGGGAGTGACTTGTGCGCTGTATCGCTTTCATTGACTTCCATTTACTCTGCCGGTAATATAGCTTGCGGTTTAGTGGTAGGAAGTTTTTGTGTTTTGTTTAATTTTTGTTATAGCACGTCAAACCAAACCATTTTTAAAGATGTGAAAATGTGAATGTTGCATAGGCTGCCACAAAGCTAAAGTGTTGTGAATGTTTTTAGTGTGTATTTATGTGCAGTAGTTGCTAATGATTTAGGTGGTTACTTACTAGTCTACTTAGCAAAAAAAGTTAGATTTTTCCATTGTCAATATCACAGATATTCTGTTATTTCTTTCTGTTGATCAGCGTGTCGAATTTGCATGGTCAACTTTAAATAAATAAATAAAATAAATAAATGTATGCATTTAGCAGATGCTTTTATCCAAAGTGACTTACATTGCATCCAGGCAAACAATTTGCCTGTACCACTTGAGCTACAGGAAAACTCAGATATGTGAAAACTTTAGATATGTGAAACTCTTAATTTGTATGGATTCTTGCTGGAATGAGCATCTGTACATGTGACTGCACCATTACTGTTATAAACAATACATTAGGTTCTTTATGAAACCCTGTATTTTCATATAAATTGCAGGTGATCGTGTAGATTGAGGACTGTACAGTAACATGCATCTCTGTGTATGTTTGTGAATCTGTGGGGTTGTTCATCTAGGAGTACTCCTCTGTGAGTTGGTTCTGATTGGACTGTGTCTCAAAGCTATAAATACCACCCAGGCGTTTGGATCCCATGCTTTAGGGCTCCCCCTGCGCCTCCTGTCAAACACTGCCATCTTGTTGGGAATAAATGTCTAACTGGCAGAGGGGCGATCTGTCTCTCTCAAGCTTTTTTCTCTAGTGGGCTAATGCTCCATCAGAGTCTGTGTGGCATCAGCTTCGCCGGGAAGGTCTGATCTCCTCTTGTTTTCCCCATTTTCTTTATCTCACTGTTTTCCCTCAGTTTTTTACTTTTGGTTAATTCTCCTGCATTTTCTCTTAATTACGAATACAAACTCCTCTAACCATTGCCACCCAAAAAATTTTCCTAGAGGTGCAAACTGTTCAGAACAAGTGTTACGTGATCACTCAACCTCTTTTTAATTCTAAAATGTGCACTTACATGTATATATAATTACATTGATGATAACTTGAGATTTACAATAATAAAAATAATAATTAAAACATCCTGACATTTTACAGTAATAAAATGTAGGGCGAAAATATGCTGACATTATATTAACATCATAACAAAGTCTTAAATGATCCTAAAAAGATTGTTTTGGTTTTTAAAAATATCTTCTTTTTTTATTTAGGGGTGCAATTTGACCTTGAGACACCTAAACAGCCTTCATCCTGACCTGATTTAATCAAAACAAAGTCAGCATCTACAACTTTTAGCTCAGACTGCAGCATTATATACACTTGTCATTAATTTCTTCTTTCATGTCATTATTAATATAGTGTTAAAAAAGGACCTCACAGTTCAAAACAAGCTTAAATAATTAGCTGTTGCCCATCTTTTAACATTTACTCTGGCAATTATGGTGATTAGTTGTGTGCCTTGATCTTCATATGTAAATCTTTGTGTAAACAAACCTATATAAGTGTGTGCGCGATCGTGTACATGTACCTGACAAAAACACTGTGCCGTAGACACACACACTAAATTACCCCCTAATTGGATCCCTGTGAATATTCAAGAGACGTCCCCTCCAACACATGTACAAAATAAAAACTAACAAATATGTGGGGGCAAGAAAAGCACATTGGGGTTAAAGGCGCTGAGGGAGATGGCCTTCTTTCTCTCGTTCCTGTCCCCGGCATCTGTTCATCCATATGGAACGGGGGGCAGAATCCGCTGTCTCTGGGAAGGCTGACATTATCTCAAGCAACTCGCTGAGAGAAAAGCATCTTTTGAAGAAAAGTTAGAGGAAGAGACATGAGGAGAAAGCATTTTCAAATTTGATAAGGTTCTCATACATTTGAGAGCATAAGGCTAGTCAAAGCACTAACTACATTTGAAAAGAATTAACCAATAACCAATTAGAAAATTGTTGTTATTTAATTTTAATGATATATTAATATTTTTATAATTAAAATGAGAGAGAAAAAAAAACTTTCCAACTGTTGTAAATCTCTTAAAACAAAGCTTTGCCCCATTTCTTTTTTTTTTCTTTCTATTTCTTTTTGCTTTTCTCTGGAGGCCATGGTGGTGTTTGAGTTTCTTTGTTTGAAACCGGCAAGAAAGCTTTTGCTAGAAACTTCATATTGTCTTATTTTTAGTGGACAGCAAATAAAAGGTCTGATAAATGAATTATTGATTGCAGCGGTCAGTTAAAAGAAAAAAGCACTTCAGCTTCTTTTTGTTAGTTTATTTATTTATCTGTTTGTTCACTTTGTACTCTCGGCTGGTGCTGTTTTGTAGGGTTGAATGGATGGATGTGTTTTGTTCCGTGGGTCAGGGGTGTTTTTGCGTGTGTGTGTGTGTGTGTGTTACAGTACTTGCATCTTGTAAAAATGTTTACATTTGCAAAAAATGATTCCGTATTGTCTTCTTCCTAGGAACGAAAATAAATTTTTATCAAACAAGCATACAAACAAACAGATCCCATTGTGCTTGGCCTAACACACACACACACACACACACTCTCACGGTATCATTACTCGTGCACATTACAGTGAGAGGAGACAGAACGGGGGCACTTTGTAAATGTCATGGGCCGAGGGCTCTTCCACCCTCTTTGCTGGATGGAATAAAATGAATTGAAGTGAACACTATCAGCAGCCGCAGCAAGATAAATCTGTCGTTTAAAAGGGACTTGCAATTAGGTGTGCAGGGGCCAGCAGGAGGGCAGGGCTTTCAAGAGCCTGCTGCCATTAACCTCCTTTCTACTGCCGCATTGACCTGGGAAGTGTAGTCTTTAGTTCCCAAAGCCTGAATTTGAATCATCCACTCACCAAAAAAGAACTACAAAGAGGATGATGCTAATATATGACCTGTTCGTGAAACGGCGTTGAAAGCCCGATTTACTCCTGTGAAGTGACATTTCTGAGTAAAACAGAATTTAGGGTGGGAATTTGAATCATTTAAGAGACTTGAATCTTTTGAATCAATTCAAGATTTGTTTCCTGATTCATTCTGCAGGTTACACTGTTATGCCAGTAGGTGGTCACAAGTGATTTACAAATGTCTTTATTTTACACAGTCACTGAATCATCTGTTTAACAGATTTGTTATAAACAAATAAATATAGTAAGGCTGTCAATCGATTAAAATATTTAATTGCGATTAATCGCATGATCGCCATGAGTTAACTCGTGATTAATTTCAACTTAATTGCACATTTTTATTTGTTAATGAATACTTTTTACTCTACTTTTGAATACTTTTTATACTCTAATCATCACGGGCATGGACAAACATGGATGTTTTATGCAGATGTGCGTATGTTTATTGTTAGTGAGAACATAGTCAACAGTACCAGTGAGTCGCAGAAATTAAATAAGGTTTGTCAGTGGAGCAGCTAGATTTGTTGCTAGGTACTTAAAAAACTAAATCAACAATTGTTGCTAAAGGGGACTGGCAACACTGTGCATCTCCATTTCTCCAACTACTGGCTAGACAATGGGTCAAACAGAAAATGTGCACGGTGTTAATCGCGTGTTAAAAAAACTTTGTGCCGTTAAAATGAGTTTGCGTTAGCTTTCTTAATTTTGACAGCCCTAATATATTTATATAAATAGAGAGAGAGAGAGAGAGAGCTGTGCAATAATAAATTTTACATTTTGATACATGATATAAACAATCATGCAGCTCAGATTTACCATATAAGCATACTGCTTTTCAAGAATGATGAATGCAAGTAAAGTTGGATTTACTATATATCCAACAAATGACACATAGAAAGTAGGCAAAGCAGGTTTCAATTAAGTTTTTTAGATCAATTTAATTGGACAAGTATATATCAGATATTTTTGCACATTAATAATCCATGCACTTCCTTTCTCTACTTGTTGTGCATGAAACTCATGAGTTAAATCGCTCGTATTGTTCAGACTTAAAAGACTGGGGAAAATATTAGTTTTAAAGGAACAAAAAGACAATATATTGAAATTTATTTTGAAACGAAAGCCATTTTAGAGGTGAAGAAGCTATGTTTTAGTGAAAGATTATGAAGACATTTTTCTTCGGAATAATGTGCAGAGATGAACCGTACACATTAAGACAAAAACGTACGATTAAAATGTTCCAGCTGAATGTAGGAAACAGACGCTTAGCCCCTGGTGCGCTTTTAAACATTTCTGCGGTCTTCACCTCCAGCTTTATCTCACAGTTCACCTCACACCTCTCTCTCCAGCGTCCCCTTCTGCTCGCCCCTTTTCTCACCCTATCCTTCTTGCTCTCGCGCGTTTTCCTCTTCACACTCTATCTGCGTGACCTTCATCTGCTCGCCACTTTCAGCCGGCACCAAAAACTTAATCACACACTGTCAAGCTGTAAGGAGAAGAGGAGGAGGGCGAATTCTTCCCCTCTTTCTCTCGGCTCCTCTCTTCTTTAATGCCCTTTGCAGTGGCGAGGAAAGAAGGGGGAAAATTTATGGCTGGTGGGACAGGTGGGGTATGAACAATGGGCAGAAAGGAGTGCAGGGTTATCTGGTGGGGTGCAGGAGAGCGCGCGGCGGGAAAATCGATGTGACCCGTGATACACTGTCATCACAATTCCCACCCCAGCCATCCTATTTGTCTTGCGTAGGGAGCCCTGGACGGGCCGTGTCAACGTGCGTGGAGAGAGGCCCCGTACAGATTAGCCGGGGTGAATCATGACCGCTCACGGTCTTTCTTATTCAGCCCCAGTTCTATCTGTTATTGCTGCTGCAGTGGGGCTAGAGTTTGTGGCCTTGCACTGTGGGTGGGAGGGGTTGCCTATGGGAATTTTGTGGGTAAAATATGGATTGTATGTGTGAAAGTATGAGATTAACTGCTATACGGAGGTTTGGACATAGCATCTTTCTGTTTCTTCGGAAATACACTGTGAAGTGCTCACTCGCTTTATCTTCTGCCAGCTGAGTGATATTCGGTAAACTCCCGCTTTGATTATAGACAGTTCATCCTCTGTGAAACAAATTTGGAGGCTGTATGAAACTCACTACAAGGTGATGAATTTCATTTCTAGAAAATACTTTTTCTATTTTTTCCAGTTTGTTCCGCAGAGACTAAGTGAGCAATTTGTAGGTTATTATTTATTTATTTTTGTAAATGTGGGACTGTTAAAAATTAGTCTGTGTTTGATTGTCCTGAACAGCCTGATACAGTAACAGCTCAACCAATAGGGTGAGGCTGGGGGTGGAGCTATCTGGTAGATGGGGTGTTTGGAAAACATGTTTCTATCTTTTCAATTCTGCTTGGTGACACGGAAATTACACAATTTACTTTTAAGAATCTTATTAACTTAGTTTAATTTGATTTTGCTGTAGTTGTCAACTGATATTTTGATATATAAATGTTAATATCGATAGTGTTAGACAAAGAAAGTAAACGGTATATGTTTTAGATATTTTAGATGTTTTATAGAGTTTGCCTTTCTACTTGGTCTTATGAGTTCCAGTGCACACAGATTTACCAAATTTCTGTAGCTTACCTTTTTAGTCATGTTTCTAACAATTTCTTTATTTATGAAAAAAAAATTATATAATAGGATTATAGAATCAAAAGGTAAATCTAAACCGTCCAAACAATAAATGTTTATTTTGTTTTTTATATTGATTCATTTTCATTTATTAATGATGTCAAATGAAAAATTCTATTTGCAACATGTGTTATATGTCTTTATTTATTGATGGCTATCAATAAAATTCTACATTGGCCAACCACTATTTTACGCAGAAAAAAAGAAAAAGAAGAAGAAAGAAAGAAGAAGAAGAAGAAGAAAATAAACTTCTGGTGCTAAATTGAATAATATTAAATTACTTAAAATGTATTAATAAATGCTTTAACAGCTTATACAAATGTAAAAAGTCCCATCCATTAACATGTTAACTTTCTAGAAATACTGGCATGACTATTCACAACATATGTTCTGTTTTGTGTTTTGTCAGATGAGGCTCAGTTAGCTTTGCCCATACAGAAGCAAGGGTTCGAGAAGCTTCCTCTGGGCACCCAGACTCTTCCTCCAGGCTTCCCCGCTCCCTTCCTGTTTGCAGATGGCCTCTCTTCCGTGGAGACATTGCTCACTAACATCCAGGTACATGCAGTGTGTGTTTTATGTATATTTGTTAGAAATAGTTCAATAAAAAATAGAAAAAAAAAAATCAGTTTATGTATTTATACTCATGTTAGAATCATATGTTGACATAATTTTAAGTGGAAGTTTGCAGAGGCCCCCTGATTAAGAAGCAGTGCTTTAAAGTAACTGGTGAAGTTTATTTGTATATTAAAATCGAGTGTGTCTTGTGTTGTGTTGGCGGCTCAGGGGCTGCTGAAGGTGGCTGTGGATAATGCCCGTGTGCAGGAGAAACAGGTGCAACAGGAACGCAAGGAGTTAAAGATGGAGCTGTACAGAGAAAGAGAGATGAGAGAGAGTCTGGAGAGACAACTCACCTCTGAACTGCACAGCCGAGGTATGTACACACACTGTTAAACCTAAACGACGCTACAGTGGATCATAATTGAACTTGCTATTATAATAGTTATATTTTAAGTCCAGGGTTGATGTGTGTGTGTTGATTTATCAGTACCTTTAGAAATATTGTGTTTCTTTTTTAAATGATTTTAAATGAGGCCTTATCCAGTAATCGCAAATTACTGGAAAAGTGATGGAAATTCTTTAGTCATAATGTGTATGAAACTTTCCTGCCCTCTATTTTTTGTTTTTAGTAAACACATTAACGCATGACGAACTCTCAGAAAAACCTCAGAGTGTGCGCCGCCAATTCCCTCCCAAACCGTGTCACCAGTGGATTTACTGCCAATTCAACTCGAGCCGTTTGCGCCAAGAAATTAAGCCAATTATTCAGCTGGATAACAACTCTGACAATATGTACAAACACCTCAATAATTTATTAGCCATGGCTGTTACAGCATTTCATGTTCTTTTAATGCGCACTGTTATATGGTGGATAATTTGGCCAATCAAAGGCAAGTAATTAGAGGTGTGAGGAGGAAAGGACATACATTTAACACTGCAAGCGAGCGAACGTGCCGTGAGCTTGTTTTAAGATCTTCTGCCAGACTCCGAGTGTTTCAAAAGGCCGTTAATTGCTGTGAATCCACATATACACAGAGTTGATTATGTTTGCACATATTCAGAGAAAACACTGTGCTGTGTGAACACGATGTGTTGGCGTTAGCTGTGTACAGCTGTTGTGTTGGCCCATAAATGCACATTGTTAGGTTGAATTATTTTTTTTTTATTAGTCGTGCTACAACGATTGCTTGTTCTTACAGTCTCTGAACCCTGAATACGAATGCCCTAGCAAACACCGCTAACTACGCCACATTTCGGTAAAGTTGATTAATCCGAGCATCTAAAAAACCTAGCATTTTTACATATCCTTTTTGAAAGCTGTTGCACGTAGCGCACCATATGTTTTTGTTTTGCTAGTGCTAATGAGCACTTTCAAGTCTCTAATGTGTGAACACGAGTCTTGTGTTTTCAGACACCATGCTGAAGGAGAGAAGTGTTTTACGTTTGAATGTTTGTTCAGACGTCTTTCTTCTCGCCCTCAGCCACTATTCAGAAGCGTCTGAAGAAGGAAAAGAAGGCGAAGAGGAAACTGCAGGAGGCTCTGGAGTTTGAGTCTAAGAGGAGAGAGCAGGTGGAACATGCGCTCAAACAGGCCACATCTCCTGAGAGTCTCCGCATGAGTCTCAACGGTGGGGCTCTGCTCGGACACACACAACACTGGGCCCGTCCCAATACCCACACTTTTCATTTGACCACTTGTCTACTGACATGACACATTTCCTGTAGTTGGCCCAAGCGTTCAAGTGGTTTTGAAGACTGCAAGTGTGCAGAACTTTTGATCACCAGATGGGGCAGACATAATAGTGTTAAGTCCTACTGAAGTTTCCTAACACATTTAGATTTTCAATATTTTGCACTTACAATAAAGCAAATGTGGTACTTTTAATTAAGAGAAAAAAAAACTTTTGCTAACATTTTACAAATACACATACACCTCTCTGCAACCTTTTTAAAACACATGAGTTTTTATGATAATGGAATACAATGAGCTGCAAATACCACTTTGATGCAAACTTTGAGATTTTAGACCAGGAACAGTCTTATGCACCTACAAGTGGCCAAGACTGCAAGTGTGATATTGGGACAAGCCAACCAATAAATGGAATCTTGTTGGTCCAAAATTCTGCTTAATTTAATTATGAGATCACCAGTAACTTTACCAGTGAAAAGCGAAACCATACTCATGCCGACAGACCTGGATTGGCACATAACAGAATGGTTAAGCAACCAGGAATGTTTTGCCCACTGGTGGGAAAGCAGCTTATGATATTCGATTCCATAGAAGCCAAAACCAAATGCGTAATTGTTGAACTCCAGGTGAAATCCATACTACACTTAACCTTGAAGAGAGCTCCACCAATCAGAGTAGTCAATGGAAATGAGCTCCATGCTTAGCAGCGACATCCACTCTAATAAAGCATTTCCAAAGTTAACGTCAAATATATTGTATTAAATTAATGACTTACATTCAGTGGTTTAATATTGTACAGCTGTTTGTGATGGTTTTCTTTTTCATATTTTCTTATACCACTTTCTGGTTCGAATCAAAGAGTATTGAGATTCTCTTAACTTTTTTATTTAGTTTAAGGCTTATAACAGTTTCTTTGAGGATAATATGTGTAAAGAAATTAATTGGAAAACACATCAAGAATACGTAAAATGTGGGCAGTGGATTTTACGCTTTCGCAGCCAAATATAACATATATTTAAGATTGTGTTGCATTTTTAGTTTTGTTGACATAACATTGGAAACTCGTCACATCGCGCATTGTTTGGACATGTACATACAAGGTTTCCCTTTACAGTCTTTAAAGTAATCTCTTTAAATATCTGATTGTTCAGAACTTCCCTCAGTTTGTCCATTAATATTTCGTTCAACCTTCTGTTCATTCTCCTATTTTTTTAGTCAGTGCTGATATTGGTATTTCCGTCTAGGTCATAACTATTAGCAATGCATTAGCATCATAATCTCAGCTGAGGAAATGGAGTCTGATGTTTATCATAAACGCTCTTAATACACACTTATCAAGGCCAAACCATTTTCCTAATCGCTTGCTGTTGTTTTGATTACACTTGTTTAATTGTGAATATCTTAACAGAAGCAGAATTTGAATAGGGGGTAAAAAAAAAAACAGGTACATTTGCAAGACATCTGCAAGTATTTTCATGAGTGCTGGAGCAATTATTAGGCCAAGGCTGATTAGACGCGAATTCATTATGAGAAATGCACTTTGTTTTTGCCTTTCATCTGAAGGGAATGCTAGAAAAAGATCCATATTGTGAAAGTCTGCTGTTACGTCACATCTCTCCTCAGATAAAGCCACTTCCTCTTTGGTTTATCTGTGCAACACAGCCTTTGTTGTGGAGATTTTCCAAGTGCAATGCAACTCAAGCGAGCTAGGCAGACAACGTGAATTGAAAAATATTAATGTGTAATAAAACTCACTATTGTTCAAAAGTTTGGGTCAGTACGTTTTTGATAATGAAGTTTCTGATACTAACCAAGGCTGCTTTTATTTGTTGGAATATAACGTAAAAACAGTAATATCGTGCTGATAGTTTGGTATCATAGGGATGGTAATGTACCGAGAGGTCTAATTGTGTGACATATTTGATTGTAGAGGCAGTGATACCAGAGGTGAAGTCTGAACATAATGGCAGCCAGCAGGAGAACTCAGCTGTACAAGGTAAGAATTTACAAGACCTGACATCATATGGTCAATAGTCTGTATTTGAATGAAAGGTAAAAATGGCTGCAGTTGAGAAGATGCAGCCAGCCATGTGCTGTACATATGGTCCAGAGGCCCCCTCTCTCCTGGGGCCGAACCCCAGCAAAACTACTAGAGTAAATCCCTGAACTTGCCTTACATCTCATTGGGACCCTTTGAAGATGTCCAACTCTTTCAAGAGTGAGATTACAAACTGATGTTTTCATCTGCCTTTCACGCTTCCGTTCCCCGAGATCTATTTGCGCTTTACAGCTCTTCTGCACACACTCATACAGTATCATTCTTATCCCTGTTCCATCTGTCTTTCCCCCTTCCCTCCAAGCTAGCCTCCCAAATCTGGCCAAAAGTTGTGTTTGATAAATGGGACCTATTATCAACACGTCTGACGGCGAATTAAAGACCCGCTGCCGTACATCTTATTGAAATGTGGGGCTGGGGGAAGGTGAATAAATACATATGTTTACAGAAGATGCAGTGGAAATGGGCTCCAAAGTGCTCCGCTGAAAATGAGAGAAATGTTTTTTCCCCCTATATAGCCAATTTCACAGTCTGCAAATAAAGAGACGTCCATTTTTCTTCTGGTTTTGACAGCGGTGCTGTAACAGAGCCCTGCTGAAGCTTTGCAGGGTAGATATCACCAGTTGTTTTTCTTCTTTGGGGCGGCACCAAGGTTCATTCGCAGTGTAAAGGGGTCATCGGCGGGTGACTGTAGGTTTCTAGGGTTGAATCAGACACAACTACACACTAAATCTGTTGCACATCTCGTGTTTCAAAGTCTGTAACTTTCAAAACCTGCAGATCAAAGACACACAGCCTTAGACCATACCGAGAAATACATCAATTGTTATTTTGTAGGCCGACATCTGGAGACGGAATAGAGCATGCTGTTGTCAAACCTTATGAGACATCAAGTAACTCATGACTTGAGAAAAAAAAATTTGCTTTTGAGATGTTTTACAACCATTAAGTGATGATCATATACAATCACATTTGCTAAAAAATGTACAATGCCAAAACTAATCTAAATTAGTTACGAAGCACTTATCTTGAAATCATACAGGATTTCATTTAGGCCTAAAAATTGACTAGGGATTTTTTTTAAATAAAAACTTTTAGGACCCAGTAGCTTTTTTTAGGTATCACAAATTATAGAATCGCTTGATAAATTTCCCATACTGTCACTAGTAATCCTGATCCATGTCGTATAAAGGTCACTCTGTTTTGTAAGAATATTTCTGGCTGTTTGGAGGGGAAAAAATTGTGTTGATGGTTCTAACATGTTATCCATATTACTCCCAAAGTTTCCCATGCAATGGATTCAACATTATGGAGGCCCTAAAGAGACAGGGAGATGGAAATAAAGATGAGATGGGAGGAAAAATTAGATTTCCATGCTTTGTGTTCACTCACAAATTTTAGAGTTCCCAAAGAAGCCTCACATTTGTTTTCAAAAATTTTTTTATCAGGGAATGCAAAAAAAAAAAAAAAAAAAAAAAAAAATGGCCCATGAATGCAAAGTTTCTAAGGGGAATACAAAACTTTTGCTGGAGTATGCAATCGTATTTGGCCCTTTAGGGGCTCTGTACAAGATTACAGTCAGACCACACTATGCTTAACAATGATTGTGATTTTTTTTTAATGAATACCATTTATTACAATGAAATCTGATGTATCTTTAAATGACAAATAATGGTTCCGAGTTAATCCTGAAAAACTGGAAAAAAAATATATAATTTGCGACTTGCGACTATTTTAGTGGCACTCTGGAGGCCTGTGGAATGTAGTCTGTGACCTGAGTTGAGGCGTCACTAATATGAGTATAACAGCAGGGATTAGTGTTAGACCTTTAGAGCAACGAGCAGAACCAGGAAACGTGAAGATCAGACCTTTCCCCTGTAATGCAGAGGCTAATACGAGGTGCAAATGAGTCTCTGCTATGGGACTGTAATCGCTCTGAAACAGAACTTTAACTGTTCACTTCATGAGTAGTGATCAGCGGCCTACAATGGACAAAACTGCTTTGCACTACATTTTAATTCCTCACTAAAGGGGGAAAACAAGTTCAATACAGTTACAGTTAATTGTACATTATTTGAGACTGCGATTATGGATTCCGTATATTCAGTTCTTATAATTGGCTTATAAGAAATAATGACTCCTACTAAATGAGCTTAAATGAGAGAGCTAAAATGAGAGGTTCACTTTTATTCATGGAGGAAACTGTAATATGAAGAGAAATATTTAACAATACAACATTTGTCCTTTTTCGGTGTAAACAACATCTAAATTGTACCAAGCTAAAGGAAGAGCGTATCTACAGTAATTCACTTGTTATGGAATGCCTGGTTTTGTCCATGAAGGGAAAACATAATGATCCCGCACTCTCTCGGATGCACAGATCATCACTTTATCTCTGCACTTCTTTATCTAGAAGTTCCATCAAGCTGAAAGAGGAAAGGTGTCTGTGCAATCAGCTTACAAAGTCTGGCAGCCGCCCCACCTGGGGAGTTTGTGTATGAAGTCTGTTGTCCGCTCCACCCCTCCCCGAGCTCCCGCGCCTCACCACATTTATCCATTACAGCCGGCAAAAATCTAATTAGCCCGTGCTTCCCTCCCAAGTCGGACTTCACAGTTTTGCAAGCTAGCAGTGACAGCTGATTTCATTAGGTTTGATTGTCCTTGCCGAGATCCCACTCGTCGGGCTAAAAGCTTTTTGCGCTTTCTCAGGTTCCACCCCGGTGTTGGGCCATTACGATGACCCGTGCCTTTTCTGATTAATCAAGACAAGTGGCGCTAACAAAAAAAACTGCTGAACACAAAAGAAGGTGACATCATTTTACAAGCCGATTAAGAGAAGTGTGGAGTGGTGGGAGAGAGACGGAGTGAAGAAGAGAGGCGAGGTGAAAATGTAATTAAGATGGAGCAGACCGAACTCAAAACGTTGCAGTCACACTCAATGGGCGCCATCCGGAGAACGTTCCAACAATCGACGCTGAAGGTGTGCAGATTTCGGATCTGAATGCACTGTACTACGGCACACCATTCATATCTCGAAGTTTTCAACCTATTAATTGATATCATGCTGTGATATAATGAGGATGAATAATCAAGGATGAGGAAGCGGCGTTTGCGTTTCGAGAATAAATGAGTCCGGGGTTATATGGAGGGGGTGCCGTGTGTTGTGGAGGAGGTCCCGAAGGAGGACCACCCTCACCTCCCCATCCATCTATTACAGTATCCTACATGTGGGACAAAAGAGCCAAAGATTCATAGGGTTGACCTCATCGCTAGCAACAGTTATTTACTGAAATACCAATGTGAGGAATAAATGCTTGCCTTTAAATAGAACCTGGATGCTTTCTGTTAGGGCTACAAATTGATGAATAAAAGGTGAACATGAAAATTGGCAATAACAAATATTATTTAATTGTAAGTCTCCTTGTATGCAATATTTAATATACATGAATGTGTCTGTTTATTTATTAATTAACATACAATTCTGTGCAATTACTTCTTTTTTTTCCATTTTAGGTTAGGTTATAAAATCCTAAACAAATCCAATTTAGCTATAGTTTGTGACATTGTGAAAACACTGATATTCACAAAAGAGAAATGATTATTGATGCATTGAACACTAGTATTTTGGCCCACCTCCTGCTTAACAAAACTGATGTGTCCTGCTCTGTCAGGTCTCTGTATTAAGTGTATGAACTATTTGCTCCGGTGTCTCCTGGGTGCAGCTTCATCATGGCAGATTTAGTCTGCTGTCAGCCATAGGACTCAATTAATTGCACTTCAGGATATTACTCATAACTCATATTTCAGAGCAAGTGATATATCCTCCGTCTATTTATCTCTTCTAGCATATCTCCCTCCTTCCAGCACCAGCAGGCCTCATTCTTACCGCATTCATATATTTCAAATGGTTCATGTTTAGTATGAATGTCACGTGTAATGTTTAATATGGCACATTTAAACATGTTCTGTGGATGTTAATAAACAACAAAAGGGTTCAATGAAAAAGAATTTCTGTTCACAGACAGTTTATCAGAAAATTAGGCACTTTCCACAAAAGTAGTACAAAAATAGGGTCTGAAATTCTTGAGAATCAAACATTTCTGAAGGTTAAGCAGTTTTTTTTTTTTTCATGGATCATTTGCTGAAAATCGCCTTTAACGTTGTCCAAATGAATTCTTAGCAATGCATATTACTAATCAAAAATTAAGTTTTGATATATTTACAGTAGGAAATTTACAAAATATCTTAATGGAACATGATCTTTACTAATGATTTCTGGCATTCAAGAAAAATCAATAATCTTGACCCATACAATGTTTTTTTTTTTTTTTGGGGGCTATTGCTAGAAATATACCCCAGTAACTTAAGACTGGTTTTGTGGTCCAGGGTCACATTTTGTAGAAATGTCACTCATTATGGCATTGCTAGTTTTGAATCAGATTGTTAATTTGGATTTACTGATAAAGCTATTGATCATTTTTCATAAGTTGGGTAAGATAATGGTCACTTACAAACGTATTATTTTTTTCTAAATGGGGTAAGGTCATGCACTAACAAAATCTGAGAAAAAAATGTTTTATTTGAATTATTTGGCAATTAAATGTAGCAATTCATTATTAGAATTTGATATTTTTTATAACATATTGATAAAATAAAATCATTCAAATGTAATTTTACACCAATAAATCTATACCAATTCAAAACTATAAAAATACAGTCAAGAATGCCCAATTTTTCCATGTCTGCTTTCAAAGCAAACTGATTTGGACTGACCTATAGATTATGCGCAGGGACATAAACGCGCTCAGTTTAATGTCCCGTCTCCCTCACTTACGCTCTCTCCGTCCATGTACCTTGAGTGTCGTTGTATTTACATCCTGCATACATATTAGCTCATCTGTTGGTGCTTGCAGAAGCAAGCATGTTGAACATGTAAAAGCACTTGAGTCTTAATGAACTGTTTCCTGTGTGACTGTGCGCTGCGAGCTCTCCGATTAACATGCATCTGCAGCACTCCTGCCCCTCAACCACCAGCTGTTTCTCTCTGATCTAGTGCTTCACGGCCACCGCAAACATGATTCATTCTCTAAACTTGCTAAGTTTTGATGTTGGAAGACATTAATGTCTTTGTTTTTATCCCTTTTTTAATTATGATTCTTGAATTACGAAGTCTTTGTGATTCTCTTGGGGATGGTGAATATTAATTTGAACCATGTTGTGCTAAAATGTAAAGTTTTCCAAATTATATTATGCCTTGTTTTTTATATTATATAATTGATAATTAAAGCTCTAAAATCTGATGAATGTTTTATATAAATAAATGATTTTATATGTATAAATTAATACAAATTAACACACACACACGTGATCTGGATTGCACAATCAGATTCCAAAGTGCAGTACTTGATTATATTAAATTTTTTATGGATTACATGATTAAAGTTCTATATAATATTCACTGGCTCTCATGCATTTTATCTTCTTCATTCCAGAAAACAGACCCTACTCCAAACCTCCCATCATGTACTGAAGCCTCTGACATCTTTAGTCCCACGACAGACAGCTCAGCTCAGCTCATCTCAGCCCAGAGACGGACGGAGCCACATGGAGAGGGGTTTGTGGGGCTTCTTCCCGGAGGAAAAGTGGTGCGGGTGACCGGGCACCTGAACCCATGTACAGGACTTGAGTGTGTGTGTGTGTATGTGTGTGGAGGTGCAGCGCATCTGCGGTCCTCATGAGACGCGTGTGTGTGTCTTGAGCACTGCTTGTTGGCGACCTTTCATCACATGCACCTACTTGTAAAAAAATGTCTTTCTTTCTTGTTTTGACTACTTCTACATCCCACACTTTTTTGAGATTAAAAGAAATGTTTGTTTTCCTGGATTAAAATCTCATTACCTGATGAATTCCCCTTCTTTATGTGAAGCACACAGCATCACCCTAAAGTAATCTTCAGTTTGTTATTATTATTATTATTATTATTGAGTGTGATCTGCTGATCCCCCATGATTCTGAACAGCACAACAGTTTTGACGAGTCTGTAGAGAACTTTGTCCACAGCACCTCTACATGAAGGGACAAAAGAGACAAATATTATGAGGACAGACTCCAAACAAGACATGTGCTTCTTTAATAAACATTGTCTGCATTTGTTGTTTTGCCTTTTAAGAAAGGGATTCTATATCAACATTTCGTTTTTTTTCTAATTTGTTGTATTTTTTTTTTAGAAAATGTAGAAATATTTTCCCCATGTTGTCGTTTCCCCTCCCTATGTTTATTAATCTGGTGTTTATTTTATTATCTGCTTTGTTATTTTCCATTGTATTTTAATCAGCATTTCAAACAGATGCTCAAGTGATCTTGAAACAAACGTTCTTTGTTCGTCTTTGCTGTCTTACTTTGCCCCGTGACAATGTTTTTCTCTATTGCTGCTTAACTTAAAAAGTAAAAAAAAAATGAAGTGTTCATTTGATGTTGCTATAAACACAGTATTACAGTACTCCCCCTTCTGTTTTTACCCGTTTATAAAGACTTGTAAACATGCTTTAGCGTTTGCTATCCTGACGTTGTTATTACGTGGATACATTTTTAGTGACGAAAAAGAGATGAGAAGTACCCTTATGCACATCCAGAGCGAGCATGCTTGTAAATACAATAATGAAAAATGACACGTATCGATTGAAAATAAAACGCTGCCTCTTCAAATCTATTTTTAAACATTTCTAGCGACTCCATAGGTAATGCAATCAGAAATCGGCAGCTATCGATGATGTTGAATCTTGTTTTCAAATGGCAACAGACACTTATCACAGCCTTGCACATGCCACGACGAATAAAACACCCCTATGGACGACTTGGTAGGTTTTGATTTTTTCCCCCTTTGAGTAATAAAATTAAGATGGAAACATTTGTTTGTTTTGCTTCAGTTATTTTCAGAGATGGTACCCCCGAGTTTATGGTATTTGGCCATTTTGAAATGAATGTTTAATAACCACATGTGTCAGTTCCAAAATGTGTCAATTATAGCACAAATTTATTATTATTACTATAAACACACACTACTGTTCATAGTTACACTACTGCTTACATTTTGTAACTTTTTTTCAGTTTGTTTGATCAAAACAGTTAAATCATATGTGAAGTACAGTAAGATTTGTGAAATATCAATTTAAAATAAGGGTTTCCTAATTTGAATATAAAAAAAAAAAAAAGAATTAGAATTTTCAGCATCATTACAGCATCAGCGTCACATGATCCTTCAGAAATCATTGTAATATGCTGATTTGATGCTCAAGAAACACATTATTATTATTATTATTATTATTATCAATGTTGAAATCCATTGTGCTGCTCAATATTTTTGTGGAAACGTTTTATTCAGGATTCTTTGACGAATTTAATGTTTTTAACCAATGTAGAAGTGTTTAATGTTCCTTTTGATCAATTTAATTCATTGTTCCTGAATGAAAGTATTAATTACTTTCCATATATATATGAAACACACACACACATTTAAGCAACTGTTAGTAGTAATTTGCACTAATGTATCTCATGTACATTCGTTAAATATTCAAGAAATCCTGAACTCTGTATCAGTTGACAAGTAGTTTGAATGGTATGAACACCGGTTCTATGACTCTCTTAATATCATCTCATCATGGTTGTTGTGGTACTTCTTTGAAGCAGAGCATTTTAATATAAATACACATGGGCCTCGCATCACAGCCTAAAACTCCCATCACCCCAGCAATCCATAAAAACCCACGGCTCTGAAGCTCCACCGTCCCAGAGGTGTTCAACACCAAGCAAACGCGAGCGAGCACCTCTCACCTGCAGCTGCCAAAGAAACTGACCTAATTAGTCACGTACCGTCAAACCGTCGAGCAGCAGACTACATTTCCCACCGCCACCGCTGCACTTCATCCGTTGTCCGTAACTGTGTGGACTTCTGGGAGTTGTGGGAAGAGTAGCAGGCCTCCTGACAGAGCCCTGAGAGCCGCTGCCTGAATTGGCCCTACAAACAAAAAAAGAAAGAGGGTCCGTTTTTGCACTTCAATTAAAGACGAGTCTTTGATCTACTCTTGATTAGCCCCTCTCCTCCATAACTGGCTTTATGTAAAGTAGTCAAAGTACTTCATTTATGATTAGTGATGTTTTTAGGGGTGGGACTGAGGTGAGTGTTTGAAACACAATCGCTGCGGTGGACTATTTGATCAGTGGAAATAAGATAAAAACAGAATCATTTGCATACGTTCCATTAAAAACATTGAATCTGATTAAGGCTAACAAGAAGGTAGGGATTAAAGGAGCGGACGAATATGGAGAGTCATACCAGCTTGACATCAGAGCCAGGTGTGCGTCTCTTCTCTTCTCTCTAGCCTATAATCCATAAGAGCAGATCCACGTCAATTAAAAAGCTTCATGGAGATGAAATATGACCGTGACCGGAATCGATAATTCTCGACCTCTTCGGAACGGAGCCGTTTGCTTGGACAGATTATGCCACTGTGACCATGAACGATTGACTCTCATGAAAACATTGCAACTCTTCAGGATGTCTCCCTCTTAGAGAGAAATTGTGAGATACATTTCAATTAAACATACACTATATGAGCTGCATTTAAGTATTTGAACATATCAATATTTTATGTTAAAATGAATAGGTCAAAGTGTACGGTAATAGGTGCTTTTCATCATAATTATCAGTTTTTCATCATTAAAAATGATTAGTCTCAGTTAATTTTAAGGTAATGAAAAAAGTTTTTAACATGCATATATTTAACATACGCTATTTGTTAAATCTGTAGATTTTTTTATCAATATACAAACTTTATTACATAATTATTACAGTAAAACTAAAAAATAACATATTACACTACATTTTATATTATGAATATTATTATAAAATATTATATATGATAAAAAAGAATGCTCTTTATCTCTGTATTTGAAAACAGCCAAGCAAATTCTGTGACATTTTATGCTTTAATGGTCTTCCTGTTCGTTGCTTTTCTTTTTCTTCCAAAATAATGATTTCTTTTAACAAGAAAGCCAACACTTGGCATCCCACACCTTGAGTGTAAGCAAAACCCATGCACACACACACACATACACACACACACACCTTTCCAGCACTACAAGGCTAAATAAAACCCAAACACAGGTTGTTGTTGGCTGTTAAAGTTGGAGTTTGTTATAGTAAAATGAATGAATAGATGAGTAAAGGCAGTTGAAAGGGAGTTAAAGAGCTCACTAAAGTGGCTGTCTAGTGGGGAATCATGGGATATTACATCCAGGCTGCATTAAAGACAATTCAAACAGCAGTAAATTTCATAGTTAAAAGATAATAGTGAATAATAGGTGTCTAGATGTGTGTTTGTGAAGACAAAGCAGTGTCTAGGAATGTTCTACTCTAGTTTCCCCTCCTCTCTCGCTGAACAACTGAAGTAATAACTAAAAACAACTGCAACAAATTGCTGCATTCGCGACTGTTAGTGGAAATGCACCGCAGAGATTTTCCTGTATGGCAAATGATGGGGGTTGATGCTGTTTACAGAAATGCTAATTAAGAATAATGAATTTCTGCAGAGACTGTATTGCAAAGGTAATAATGTATGCTAAAGACCGCCTACTTATATCTCTACTGTACTTTTCTGAGATCATAAGGTTTGTGGCAGTTTAAAAAGACCATGAAATCACTTGACAAGTGCAATTTTCTTTCCGGTGCTTACACTATTCCTACTAAATAAAGTAGTAGTGATACAAACACAAGTGTATAGAGCACAGATATGCATCACCTAATTTTAGGCATTAGTCATATGACCTGTGTAAGTGGGTCAAGGGACAAGAAAACACCCATAAATAAGAAATGATCTGCATCACGCCAAATGTCAACCATTTGTGCTCACAGATGTGATTGTTTACTTATTTATCAGTTTCCTTTATCTTACCAGGTAAGACTTTGAAAGTTGTTGTCAGCTGTGTGTGTGTATTTAAGGGTTGACTGGAGCAGTGGCATCATGGCCATATGGAGATTTTGGGGAAGGTGAGAATAGCATAGTGAAGCCGCCCACCCCCGAGACAGATCCACACATGCTCATTCACTCATTGCTGAGGTGAGCAGGCTTTTTTTACTGGGTCGGGAATCGCGTGGGGAGGCTCACGTAATGAAGCATAGAGCCAGAACTGGGCTACGCCACAGCAGGAAAATGTCAAGTCGCATCTCGCTGCACTGAAAATCATAAATCACCACCTGTACTGTTTGCTTGAACCTGCACACACACATCCACGTAAAAAAAAAAATTGAAGGTCACAGGAATGTGCCCTCTTTCCATAGTTCACCTCTACATGGAAAAACTCCTAGAACATCCTCATGATGCATTTGAACCTCTATTTTGCCTTTCTCACACCTGATGATAAGGTGTACCCCTAGGGCATGTACTAGGTCCTTTACACATTTCAGACAACGCAGAAAGCAGCCAGACAGCATGTTCTTCAGGAAAAAACATTAAATAAACACAAAATCTGTGTCAGACTTGTGTGTACATCTGACTGTGGAGAATCTCCAGTGTTTTTCACCCTGGAAGTCCCACGGGCAAGGTATGCTAGTCGTTCTGCATCGTGACGTCTCGTTTATGCATTCTCCCAAACAGCTGAGACGGCGGGACGGTGAGTTGAAGTGGACCGCGTAGCGCAGCACTTCACAAACGGGCTGTCAACGTGTGATAAATGGCATCATCACAGAAAAACC
The DNA here is from genome assembly GCF_003368295.1 of Carassius auratus. NCBI lineage: Eukaryota > Metazoa > Chordata > Actinopteri > Cypriniformes > Cyprinidae > Carassius > Carassius auratus. Next base: position 1,153,227 of record NC_039263.1, read on the forward strand.
AAACAGCACCAGCGGTCCCTCCAACCAGCCTTCCCAACATATTAACACATTTATTTATTTCTGTGCCGCCGCGCCGTAAATAGGAATGTTTTAAAGCGGGGCAGACTCAGATGTCTGCGGGCGATAATGCTGGTCAGCAGCTCTCCAAGTTCTGTCCACTGCTGCCGTTTCTCGCTGGATGTGTGTTTCATTATTTAGAGCTGCGAGCGGTTGTTTGTTTTGTACATGAGTTTAAGTTTTTTTTATAAGGTCTTCTAGTAGGAGAGGTTTTTAACTTATTTTATAAATTCCAAGGAAAAGATGTTGTAATTAAATTATGATAGCATTTGTATTTTCTATTGTAAACTGATGGTTATGGTATTAGATTAAAAAAAAAAATAATAATTTTTGAAATATATACTGTATGATAATACCCTCAGAAGACAGGCTTTCAGTTAATACATACAACAAAAATACACTGAAAATGGTGTAGGATTGTCTCTCAGAAATTGCTACTGAATTTCAAACAGCTAAAAAGAAATGGTATAGAATTAAACATAACAAAATTTATGTATTACTTTTTACTCCATTATTCTTCGTTTTAATATACATCTTTGAAACATAATTTATTACAGTGTACAGCTATAATCTGGAATGACACCTTCAGATCATTTGTCCAGAAGAATCTGATGAGAAATGTTTTACTTTATCTTCAGATCTCTGACTTTTAAGAGACGTTGGCATCTTGGGAAATCTGAAAGCAGATTTACAGTCTACAATTCCAGAAGAGGCATGCGACTACTGTATGAGGGTCTGTTTCTGAAGGGGGAAAAGCTTCAATCTGCTCTCCATGTAATGTTTGTAACAGAGTTATGATTAATCTTTCCTATTATGAAGCGCGATGCAAGTTGGATCACTTCCGTGAGTTCCATCTCCAAGTATATGAGATCACGAGTGCAGACTCAGGAAGACACACTGAAACATGAGGGAAGACTCCCAGACCCAGGATCCATTTAGTTCTCCCACAGTCGGTCCAGTGATCCTGACAACTGATGGATTGTTTTAGTTTTCCTTGTAAGTGGAGCAGAACTGCTGGAAAACATGTTGTTCTTTGTTACAAAAAAGCAGATACACCAAGAGAGTGAGTTCACACTTCTACAAACACATCTAGCGGTTAAATGAAGAGAGAGGGAGGGGAAAAATACACATACACAAACGGGCAACATTTGTTGGTGTCCAGTGCTAAGGAAAGCTACTCTCCAAGTAGTTCAACATCAGTCAAGCTACAAAAAATGAGTAAGCTCCACTACTATTTACTATGGTATCAATGGGGCAATATCTTTTCTATTACACAAATGATCAAATTGAACACCTCGCAACAGCACTTATTATATGCAGTTTAAAAAAAAACGAATGCATGTAGTTTTTAACTAAATATCCAGAATGACTTGAGTTGCATCATTGAATGTGAACGTATTCACATTCTGTTCCAGAATTGATAATAGTTATGATGGTTTACATGGAAAATGTTGTCGTTATTTTGAAATCGTCACCTTCACCACGTTGAAAAAGTGCAAGGAAGTGATTAATAGATGATTCCTGCTTATATTGAGAAAAGTGATCATGGTAAATCAGTTTTACCGTGGTACACAGACTGCAGCCTGTGTGTGGGTGCGAGTGAGTGGCATCTGCTGGCGTCGCCGTGGCGACCGAGGCTTAGTTCTCAGGACCATCTGCTAATGCTACGTGTCTGGCAGACAGGTCCATACAGGCCTCATCTATTATTGATGCACCTCTCAAAAACATAAACACACATACACATGCAGACAGAGTGTTTATGGGCACATTTGCCCCGTGCTTCATATGCCATCAAAGCTGAAACTGACGGCGCCCATCTTTTCGGTTGTGTGGATGAGTCTTAAATAGACCTTTCTGGCTCCTCACTTCTCTTTACATGTAGATGAAAGCTGCATGTGTCACCTAAAGTCATGCTGACACCAGTAACTCTATGTTGGATATTAAGGGTATGTGGCAGGTTCAATACAAGTTGTGTCAACTATCACAAATGATTTTGAATCATTTGTAAAAACAAGAATAAGGAAATGTATTATCCTTACAGTGCATCTATTAATACAATACACACCATGCCTGTAGGTCTGACTGAAATATTAATAATAAAGGCTTGCAAATTATGACAATAATTATATTCTTTCCAATAGGTTAAAAATATATATTTTTTAAATTTCTTAATATCTCTAATATGAATCTTTCTTATTAATAATATATTATAAAAAATAAATAAAAAAACTGCTTCACATTTCTGATTTTAAACATGTGGCTACTCATAAGACTTCCTTTATAAGTGTGTTTTTATAAGTTTTCATTTTAAATGACAATGACAAATGCCACAAAGTGTGATACAGCTTAACATGTATTGAATCAAGAATTCATTTTACTTGCCCATAAGCTAGGTTATCTATAATTATGGTTTTATTGCAGAAGAGGAAGATAACTTTTTGGGACCCAAGCATCATCTGAACAGTATTATGCAAATATGAATGGTTGCTTACATACATATGAAATGTGAATATGTGCTTGTTTTTCAGAAGGCAGTCCTTAAAGAGTAAGATTAAGGAATTTCAGAGGAATCGATTTGTGTGTGTGTGTGTAGTGGTTCGCCAGGCTAATCCAGATAAAGCAGTGAAGGGTGAGTAAACAGCAGTGGGGGAGGACTGGCACTGTAATTAGCGGGTGGCATATGCCAAAGCTGTCAGAAAGCGTTTGAGTGCAGTGTTAACGTGTGCGTCGCTGCCGTCTGTCCCTGCAGAGGAAGAGGACACAGAGACACCCCCACACCCAAACCACACACCTACTGACGGCCACAGATACGCTGGATACTATGATGCTAGAACAGAGGAGACTCCACTCTATGGTATTCATTACATGCATTTAAAGAGCCAAATCATGTTATTCTAGTGGTTTTATAAATTGAAATGTCTGTACCTTCGTCTCATTTGTCACAGAAGTTGATTCAGCTCATGCACCTATTATGGGAGCAAAAGTGGCAGAAAGAGAGAGAAAAAAAATGATCTAGCAGTTGTGCTATTTGTGGAAACTGTAATACATGGACTCTTTCCAGATTCCCAGGTTTCTCAGACACAGAGGTCATCATAGTTGCTTAAACATCTATAGTTGTGAACTGAGACAATAATCAAAAATCAAACCTTTTTTTTTTTCATTCTCATTAGCTCAAATAGCAAAAGAAAAACCCCCAAAATATTGTTTTCAGAACTAAAAAATTAAAATTAAATTAAATTAAATGTTTAAAAAAAGAGAGAGCTTGATAACAGCAATCAGAGAACAATGTCAAATTCACTGCCAAAGCCGCGGTTTGAGAAAGTTTTTGCAAAGTGATGCAAAGATAATACAAATTACAGTGTTTTAAATGTACACAATTCTTTTTATAAAAAAAAAATATATAAATAATTTTTATTGAAAATATTATAAACTTAGCAGGACATGTAATTAGTCTGCATGTGAAAATGGTAATTTTTTTCAGGATTCTTTGATGAATAAAGTTCAAAAGAACTGAATGTATTTAATAGAACTGTTTTGGAGCTATACTACTGAACTGATCATACTGACCCCAACATTTGAATGGTATAAATAATAAATATATTATAATAGTAATTTAATAAATAAAATAAATAGAATATAAAACACACACACACACACACACCTACATGCTCTCTCTCTCTCTCACACACAAACACACACACACATACTTACAACTGCAAAATGCTAAAGTATACAAATGACTAATAGTAATAATAACAATAATACAAATATTTATTACACAATTTGATTAACATGCATTATACAGTTTTCGTTTACCATGAAACTTGGCTCAAATAATTTGAGGCAAAATGTGAAAGACTAATATTTAATCAAAGCCTGCATTTATGGTGTCTCAAAAATGTATTTATTTTTTCTTCCACTGATACCTGGGATAGATAATTACTCGTCTTGCTGCATGCAACAGAAAAGCATACAATAATGGATTTTTAGCATTCAAATTGGGTTCTAATATGGTTACATATCTGATATCTAAACACTAATCTCCAATTCTCCTTTAAATTTAGGATTTATCAATATGGTTATGCAGCACTGGGGTTATAGGAGATGTAACGTTAGGCCTGGTTTGAAACAATCACCTGGCCTAAATTCAATGCAGTTCCAAATGGAAATGAAATGAAAATATTAAAGTACTGAAACAACACAAAGCACAATAAAAGACATGTAGAAACAGTCTAAAATGACGTGGCTGCTTCAGCAAATGAGAATGTGTCAATCAGTCACTGTGATGACAAGATAAGAAATAAATGCGCCGCACTGATCAATGCGTATTTCTGCTTTACACCAATCAGACAAGGAAGAACACTCAAGTGTACTTCTTGACAAAACCTTAGTGATCAGTGTTCAATAGATCTGCCTGATTACACACAGGAAACAATCCAGTCAAAGAGCACAGTGTTGCGGTACGGAAACAATTACAACTTCAGCTCAGCTCAGAAACACTGGAGGACTGTAACAGAGCAACACAGATGAAGATAACAAACAAACACAACACGGACGTTGTCCTTTTAAGCCAAAAGTCAGTCTTCGGAAATGTACGACAGCTTTCCATAGCAAATTACCTCCTTTTTTTAGCTGTATGTCTTGTGTTTTTTCCTTACCACATTCCACCATTTATACACCAATTTATTTAGTTTGAGTTTCCTGCCATCAGTCTAATTATGGAAAAGGCATTACGACGCGGTAGCTTTCTCACGACATGGATAAACATAAAATCCGGGCCTGTAAGGGAGAAGGAAGTGCTTTTATTTGCTACAAAAAACACTTCCTCCCCCAAGGCAAAAGAAATGATCTCATAAACAGCCATTCCAGGCATAGATATATAAATATAATACATGTAAATATAAACATTTAGTGAAAGAGAGCACCAAGTACAGCAAGAGAGAAAAATACACGCCACCTCCAGTTCAGTTAATATGCCACAATAAGCAACTAAAAATATAGCAAAAAAAAAAGCCTAGATTAATCAGTACAAGATTTATTTACCTGAAAAAAAAATAAAAATGACACCATGGCTACATTCACACTGGAGCAGAAATCAAACTCAAAAGACAAGCTATATGTAGCCAGATTAGTTTTGTTCCATATTCAGGTTTTATCTTTTATTTTTAAAAGACTCCACAAACAATTGTACTTTTTCCTATTTAAACAAGACATCAAAGGGCTATTTGTTATTGGTAGTTGCTTGCAGGTGAAATTAGGGGGCGGAGCATTTTCATTCAAAAGAGCATCTGATTGGACAATAATCTGTAGTTCAGGATGATTTATCAAAAATTTTGTAGCTTTAAAAATTGTGTGTTTGGTATGAAACAAAGTCTCATCTTACAAAATATGTCATTGTTTTGAGTGAGTGTGATCATCTCTTTCTCTTTACTACTAGTTATAACACAAAATAAACATGAATGAACATCTCGTGCTTCATGAATCACTCAATCTGTTTTTTAACTGCAGAAAAAAGTCAAGACAAAATGTCACATACTATTTCATTTACCTCAGGCAAGTCCTCAGCGTGTCTACAGCTCGTACGTTTGCTAGAGAAAATAAGTCAGAGAAGATTACTTTGCAAAATATTAGACTATATAGCTATTGATATATTTTACTTATCTTGGAAAATGCTAACTTTAGCTGGACAGCACTGAAAGTGTACGTCCCATCCTTCCTGCAAATCACTGTCCAAAGCCACGCCTCCTGAGCACATATACACATACAGGCCAGACAAACATTACTACAATACATAATGTGTCATTCACCGGTGAGAAAACTTTTGAGCACAGTTAATAAAATTACTACAATTACTACAACACCAGGAAGGAAGGTTAGGTTGTTGATGTTTGCCTGCCATTCTTGCACTGTCTGCATACTAGCGTATGTTAACGTGCTTATGACGTATCCTGTCTGCGCGAACAGTGTGCACAGAGGTATGCAAATACATATGTTGACAGGCAGGTAGGAAAGTCAATCAAAATGCTTGGAATTTTTAATTTCAGAACGAGCATTTTGATTGGACAAACATTTCTTGGTCCTATGCCTTCCACAGAATATATATTAATACATATAAATACAAATACATATAAATAAGAAATTTTATACTTAAATATAAAGTTAATTTAAAAACTGAATTATGTGCAATTTACATGTTTGCATAAATTTTTTTAAGTCGAGTGTTGATTCATATATTTAAAAATAAATAGTAATTAAATAAAAAGTAATTTAATTTAACCTTATAGTAACGTAAACCAGCTCCCTATAGTTTAGAGCACAAACTGGGGTCGATTTTTTTTTTATCCCTAAGAAAATATTAATTATAACTGAATTTATTTTATTTAAAAAAAAAGAGCAATTAGGCTAGTTCAATTCAATTTAGTTTTTTCCCCCCTGCTGTACTGAAACTGACCAGTCATGTTTGTGAACAGTTACACCCCTAATATGACCACATGTAAATGTCCTCAAAACGACCTAAACTTGATGCTTGGTTTTAACAATAAAATTCACTTGATGCATTATTATATTTGGAGGTGATAATACACGTTCAACAAGAGCTGCTGGTGAACATATGCCTGTTTATGACTTCAGTGTTTATTTCTTATCTCCCATTCTCTCAGAGCAAACAGAGACTGAACAATCGGCAACAACACAACTGGACGCTTTACAGATGGACATTTTGATGAACTTTACATGGAGATTAGCCGTAAGATCTTATGTTGTTTTTGTTAGTTGACTTTTTCTTTATCGTCTGACTAATTAAGATTTAGTGAGGTGCAGTGGAAATTAATAACCTAGAACAAGCCAATAAAAACCCTTTCTGTGCTTTCGAGACAGTCAGCAGCACCGGTCCTTTGAAGTGCCTCCTTTTTTTTTTTTTACACACGGTTTTAACAAGACTCAGTAGGAAACTGTTCAGAGTTGAACTTTTTTCCTTTTTCTTTGAAGTAAGGTAGAAGTGAGCTCTGTCTGGCTGGCCGTAGAGGGGCTTCTGGGTAGAGGAGGATGTGTGCCACTGTTTACATTTCCTGAAGACTCACTCGCTGTAAACAAAGGCAACAATAATGACCAAAACAATCACAAACCGTCACTATGGAAAGAAGAATAGACGGCTTAATGACCCCAATGCCACCAGTGCAAGTCACAGCAGAATGCGGAAAGAATACATCAATCTAACGCTTTTAAGTGAATGAGTTAATAGCATTATCTAAAAAAAGCAATCTCTCGCACACCATGAAGAAAGTTAAGGAAGGAATGTGACAGCAACAAATGAGCGCAGACGTTAATTTTGCTCCCAAACCCTTTAACATCAGCAAAGGTCATTCATTAATAATGGGGCAGCACTGGAGCTTTGGGGGCACATGCCTGTCCCGGCACCAGCGACGCATTAGACCACGGCTCAGCGCCCTGCTCCTTTGTCATTGCCGCTAATTATCCAGCGAGCATGAGTGCCGTCTGCGCAACCTTTGCATTCAGAAGCACTCATTTATACTGATACACAGCCACCGTGATGATGTCACAGATATTAGTCACAATAAATTCTCATGATAAAGCGCATGAAAACTGTTTATGTATGCAAACCGGCTTTGCATTTGGGGTCACCATCTAGGAGGTTTGCAAAAAAAAACTAACTCACATTTTAAGAAAAATTTAAAATGCCAGAAATGAAATGGAAATATATTTAGTCTAAGCTTAAACATATAATTTCTCAAGACATTTGTGCTCATGCAGATAACACAGGTTTGACTCTGGCTGTGAAATATACCCTAACATTAAATTTTAAAAAGGAAAAGGTGATGGAGAGTGTTCAGTCTAAAAAAAAAAATATTGATACTGAAACCAAGATTAGATGCTAGTTAATAAACATTTCATATCTGACAGTGGTTTCACCATAATACATTTAAACTAAACTCAAATGATTACCCTTTTATCAAATCTTTTAAAATTTGTGCATTTTAGACTGAAAATATCATGCACAATATTTGTAGTTTAATAAACTGTAATTACATTGTAGGCACACCAAATAAAAGTAAGTGTGAATATATGTATATTTTGCATACATATGCATATATAATTCAGCTATTGTTTAAATGCATCACTTTACAATAAACTCTAGTTCTTTTACAACTTTATTTCTTTACATCCTTTAAAAATGCTTTTAAAAATGCATCCTTTAAATTTACAAATACAAATGTGTCACAAAACTAATTTCAATATTGAAATTCTCTCATTTGGCACATTTACATTTTTTTCCAAATACCTAATTCTTTAAAAGTACTAAAACAAACCATAATGGAACCATTGGTAACCAGAATGGGTAAATTCTTTAAGATTCCCATCACTAAATATGAGTCAGTACTATAATCTGAAAATGGTGCATGCAGTAAAAGCCTATGACACACCAAACTACAGCACAGAACCTACAGCGTGTGAAAAAGGGGCTTGGTACATGCTCGGCCCCTTATGAAATATTAATCTCTGGCTCTTCCAAATAAAGAGTTTTATATCTGCTTGTTTTTTTTTCCATTCACTTTCTCCTTTCACTCTCAAAATCATTTGTAATACCCACAGTCTCTCTACTTCAGTCCATTACAGTAAATTGGTGAACCTGGCAATCGAAAAGGCGAAAGTGGCCATGAGATCTGTTAAAAAATTCACCAGCCAGCACGACAAAAGTGTCTGTTCAGCAAAGAGTTGGGGACAGGATAAAAGCTGTATAAACCCGTGTCAGAGCAGCACTAAGAGGAGGGGCCGACTAAATCCAAACGCCAATGATGAATTTGCTTTAAATAACTTATTTTCACAGCGACAGAAAAGAAATGGCAAAGTGACCTGCATCCATAAATGGAGAAACACCAAAGCGATATTTCGAGGGAAAAAACAGTAATGGATAAAGTGAATGCAAGTGAAAGAAAGAGAGTGAGACACAACATTTTTGTACTGTGTGAAAATGTAGGCCAAGTAAAAACATACTCCTCTATCTTCATTAACATAATATTAGGAGTGTGATGCAAATGACTGAAAACGGTTAACATTTTAAAACATATTCGGCTCATCTCTTCTACTGTGAAATTCATGCGTTATATACATACATGCACACACACACACACACACACATATATACATATATATATATATATATATATATATATATATACATACATATACATACATACATACATATATATATATATATATATATATTAACATATATATATATATATATATATTATATATATATATATATACATATATATACATACATACATATACACACACACACACCTCAAATAATTCGAATTTGTCATTCTTCTCTGTACTTACTGTAATATATATATATATATATATATATATAGTAAAATTAATTAATTTTACAGTAATAGAAGAGAAGAATGATTAAGTAGGTGTGTGTGTGTGTATTTATATATATATATATATATATATATATATATATATATATATAGTGTGTGTGTGTGTGTACATATAGATAGATAGATAGATAGATAGATAGATAGATAGATAGATAGATAGATAGATAATTGAAAAGACACTAATATGAAAATACTTAAAGTACAAAAAATTCACCTTTTTTCTACAGTTACTTTTGTATTTGCTAGGACATACCGGTTAATAATATTTTTTTATTTCAATTGAAGTGTTGAAAAAATTAAAACATACATTCATAAACATCAAAATAGCCATTAAAACCTGTTTTGGAGGCAAATATTGCCCCTTTAATATATATATATATATATATATATATATATATATATATATATATATATATATATATATATATATATATATATATATATATATATATATATATATATATATATATATATATATATATATATATATATATAAACGATATGTGTCCCACAATTACAAAAGTACAAACACAACTAATAAATTATTAATTTATACATTTCCATGCATTTGTTTTTTTTCATGTTGGACACCTGGAGAGCTTCAAGGGGAATTTAAAAATTGCATAGGATACACACACATATATTTACACAGATTATTCCATCTTCCTCTTATGCCAGACCACAGCGGCATCGGGGAAGAAATGGACTGTTTGACCGATGGCTATGTACAGTGAATCTGAGAGCTTTCATTTGGCCCCCACTGTCCATCGTCTGCTTCAGGAGCTTTTTTCTTCTTCCCCGCGTTCATTTGGTGCGGCTCCAGCAAACGGCGAGGAGTTTGGATATCACAGGCGTAAGGCAGATTTGGAGCGTGTAAGCACAATGTGCTGCGAATCAAATTACGCTGGTGCTGTGCTACACGTTCTGTGGTCAGATTAGCATGGTGTTTGCAGAAGCCAGTGGATGTCACAAAAGCTGTCTGTTATTACAGTGAAAGCAAATCAGCAAAGTGTCATTAAAAGCAATCCCATGAGCACCTAATGGGGGGAAAGATACA